>NW_022688773.1:446107-468212 GCF_011630105.1 Anneissia japonica | reverse complement strand
ATTATTATTATTATTATTATTATTATTATTATTATTATTATTATTATTATTATTATTATTATTATTATTATTATTATTATTATTATAATGTTGTTTGTACTGTTCTTTAATTTTATTAAAGAGGGCCCCTGAATATCAGTTAACTTACTGGGCTAAACTAGAAGGGTTACCCTCTTTAAAGATGGTTGAAATAAAAAATAAAAAAAAAATAAAAAAAATAAATACCCACTCTGACCCAAGACCCCTGTTACGCGCCTGGTGTTAGCGCCAATGGGTGCCCTTGTGCGGACAGGAGATGTGCCCCCCTCTGAAGCTGGAAACCTTGTTTTTGCAAAATAAATTGATGCAATTTGCTATTATAGGCCTAATCAATAAATTCCTCATCAACCGATATAACCTTAAACATTCTTGGAATTGACATAACATTACTGATGTCGTACACACCCTTCAGTGTGAAATGTGGCTCTCTTTGCAAGCACATCTAACATATAAGGAAAGAAGAGCTTAGCTTGGTAACAGATAAAATAATTTTGTTATCAACATTAATACATTATGCTAATTTTCATCTTTGTAAGCGCATAAGACTGTGCAAATTATTTCTGTGACAGTCTTTTGAAGTGTGTAAAGCTCCATTTTATCCCATACATAGTCAAAATATTGGGGGGGGGGGAATGATACAAGGGACCATCCCCCCTTGTCAAATATTGGGGGGATATATTCCCCCCATCCCCCGGGATCTACGCCTATCGATGCCACAGAGATGAAGGAGAAGACTCGCTTTCATTCCAGTATGCAAGCCTTTGCATAACTACAAGTAGTGTATGTGAAACTCAGTATACAATGATCATTCCAATTATACTCATCATTATAAATGCCAAGGTTTTGATCTTTTAGCTTCTATTAGGTGATTTTTTTTAAAAATAAATTTATTGGTTATCTGGGCATCCCCCATCAGTATTTTCGAAGTGTGTTATGTAATAATACAAATAGATTCTTTCAAATGTATATTTTTCACTGCAAAATTAAACTAGTCTTTACATCTTGATGTCATTCTGTAACTTTACAGTTTCAATATCTGTAATGTTTGTAATTCTCTTTAAATTATGCCTGATATATTCCATTTACCATTTACAATTTTGTTTAATACCATTTTGTTTAATCTTATGATGTATATCTGGAAATGTCTGTTTCTACTGTTTCCATATATTTGTAATTAAAGGTTAAAAGGTTTCTATATTATGATGTACCGTATTTATTGTCTAGGCAAGCTGACAATATTTAAAAAAAAATTAAGAGAACGAGACCAAATCATCTTCAAAATCATTTACAAAGTCTCATTGTCCTCCTTGACAACATTCTTGACTTCGGAAAATCAGATTTATTCGTTACTTGTGAAGATTATAGAGTACTTCTCATTCCAAGACATATACTTATCCTTTATTGCTATGATTTATGTTACTTAAAGTTAGAACATATACAATTCACATTTAACATATTTTATTACAGTTACACCTGCTGGAATTCTGAAACTGACGCTTTTATGGTTATACTTACTATTATTGCTGCTACTTTCCCGTTATTACTACTATTACAGGCGAAAGTCAAATAGTCGCATAAACTTGAAACTGATCATGCTGGTTTATACGCCTTAACGAACTGGGCCACTGGGACTTTCTTGTGACTTCAAATCCAATATGAGGAAAATGGTTTAACTATCTTTGTATATGAATTGAACAACATAAGTCCTACTAGACGCACAGCTTATACGCTCTCATTTTATGCAATTGTAACGACGATACAAGATGTCCATTAATACTTTTTAAGTAAAAATTAATTATGATGAGTGCCAAACGGTCGAATATGTCGGATTGATTTTTCCCCAACCACCTCCAGTCCGAAATTCTTAAAGAGAGACGAATTGCCAAACGGTCGAATATGTCGGATTGATTTTTCCCCAACCACCTCCAGTCCGAAATTCTTAAAGAGAGACGAATTCGGGGGGGGGGGGTGTGCCCTATGGGGACCAACATGGCTAATGGTATCGGCCCAGGGGTCGGGTTTATGGTGGAAACCCTGTGACAACGACACGCTTTGCTTCTGGAGTATACTACAATGTCTACAGACTATACAATAAATGCCACAATTTGCAAAGTACCCAGTTATACAGGGCAGAGAGGAACATAGGTAAATAATAGCAACGGCAGGATATGAATTTAAGGAATATTGATTTAAGTGCCTGTGATCACTACCGGTTAAATGTAGCAGTTATTGGTAAAATATCTGTGAGTAGCACCAGACACCTCGCGAAGAACTAGAATAATTATGTATTTGTTTAGCAAAAAATATAGACTGATACTCAATAATGCTTGTTTTGAGCTTATGTGGTTCGGAATAGCAATAAGAGAATTGAACGATGCAGCATCTAAGCGCTTTCAATCTCATTTGCACACTGAAATAAGTATCCGTCCAACGTACCTCGAGTTCCCGGAGGCATAGTATGAAATTAGTATACACGCATCACCATTCATCATTATATCCATTCGTTATTGGTTGCTGGCCAATTAACTCATTACTCGCGAACAATCATTAACTGTAATTTGATTGGATTTATGGTAAAATAGAATTGTATTATTTATCAGTCCCTTTTGAATTCCTTTAGTAATATGTATTAATTGGCTTTAACAAATCATATTACGATTCATGTATTATGTTTCCTAAATTTATTTTTATTGAATGGACAGTGTAGAAAATAAATATACTTTTTTATAATTATTAACTTTCAACATAATAAATTAAATAAATGAACACTGTATTTAGGCTATATTTTGGGATTAAATATCTAAATTATGCTACATTATATTCTATCAGGAAATGTGAAACATAACAATTTTCATGTGATTAAACTTAGTTTTCTAAAAAAATAAAGACCACAAACACTTAAGACAATCAATAGTTTTCAGAATTCCAATCTATAACAAATTAAGGTTTCTAGGTCTTTAATAAACAGGAGGATATTAGACAGAGTTCAACACTTTAATGACATTAACTTCAGAAGCCTCTCTTGGATTATTCTAATTAAGTACGGTACTGCTTGAAAAGTCCAGAGCAACAGTTATTGCAGTGATCTAGTTTTATATTATAATTATGTCAGACTTATTTAAATATTCCTGGCATGTTTGGAAATCCACATAAACTGTGCTGCACAGAGCAGTAAATATACATAAACGGGCATTGAGCGTATTAAGCGTACAATAATATTGTGAACGTGCTAATATGCTATAAATATGCTAAGATTTAACCTTATAAATTTATGTAGGTTTACCTTCTCCAAAGGCCAAAAAGTAATTAACTGGTTCTTGTATTTGGAAAATATCTGGGCTGATTTTCACTAAATTTAGGGGAATGCGGCCGTCTTTGATGCAGCACATAACGGTATAAAACACTAGGTTTATACATATTTTAGCAAGTCTTGGACAGTACACTTGCCATTTCCCTGTATTCCTAGGCACATGGCCAAGGATTAACAATAGCGACTTAATCACTGTAATATTAGATAGATGGCAATCCCTTCACATGACAAACATATAGGCCTACACATGATGCTCTATTTAAACGAAGTCTCATAATATGACGCTTATGGAGTGGAATTATTTTTTTGGTCGCGAGAACAAATCCTGGGATCTAACAGGATTGAACCCATGACACTGAGATTGGAATGCGAGCATCTAACCAACAAGATATTCAACTTAACTCTTCTATCTCACCATCCTTTTTTTTGTATTACCAATTCATTTTCATAGCCTTGCATTTTTAAACATAAAAAACCCATCTCTTTGGAAAATGCCAATGAGTGACAGACTGTATGTCCTCACACTGTTGACTGTATCGATTGGGGCGGAATTGATTAGGTTTATTTACATTGTATGTAAGCAGAGTGTTTCTAGCTGTTACTCATATGGCGTAAAGTATTAGTAACAAACATTGTTAAGATGGTTAAAAAAGGAAAGTCGCACCAACAGACATAATGTTAGACATCTTTAAACATTATACTTTTCACACAAAAGTTGTAACATATCATGTCTACTTCTTTTGTTTGAAACGCAAAGTAGTTCTCCAATCAGACTAGTGTTTATAAAGCAGCAATTGAAACTTCTTGTTGTAGAAAAATATTAGCAATTGGCGTAATGAATCTTTTCGCTACGCCCCTTGTATACAGACGATTCAGAGAGAACCAATTGATGGTAAGCCTTATTTCGGCGAAATATGGCTTTTTTTAAAATTGTTATGCAGCTGAATATTGCCGGCAGTACTCAAACCATATATTTTATCACAGTTTTACAAACGACAGCGTAAACCTTCCGGGTATGAAAAGACACATGCGTTTGACAACAAGTGTGTGTGTGGGTGTGTGTGTGTATGTGTGTGTGTGTGTGTGCGTGAAACAAGCTCTCATGATTCATGACGCTGTTCTGATTGGTCACTTTATTAAGTTTAATTCATAAACCAGAAATGTCCATTATGCATTTCAATTACATTTAAAGATCATTCGAACTGACCAGGATAATAATTACTGAAATTGGAAAGAAGATCATGTCATTGTTCACCAGGATACACAATTATATAGGTCTTATAACCCAATATCTGGGATTACAAATTCATTAATTATTTACTGTATTGTATTGACACAATATAACTCGAACGGTATTAAAACTCGTTGTAATCATGTACACCCCCTGGCTATGTGATTATTTTAATGCATCGTTATAAAGAAACATGTTAATACAATTCTTATAATGACCAGCACAGCTGCAGTTGTTATAGTTACACTAACAAACGTATCACAATGTTATTGAACTGTAGCAAACTACTAGTTATCTAATATGCACAATATTATTGTAGTATAAGAGTAATATGTTACATATAGTACATATGTTATATACATAATATGTTATATATAGTACATATGTTATATACATAATATGTTATATATAGTATATATATAATTATTACACTAACAAACGTATGACAATGTTATTGAACTGTAGCAACCTACTAAATATTTAAATAGGCACCATATTATTGTGTTTATATATATATATATATATATAATACGTTATATATAGTACATATGATTTATATATATAACATGTTATATATAGTACATATGTTATATTATAATAATTATATAAATATATAATATTATTATATATAGTACATATGTTATATATACACACATATATGTATATATATATATATATATATATATATTTAAGTAGCTGTTTAGTTGTATAAAGGTAGTAGTCATTCAGACACTGTAATTAAAGGTTACAGTAAATTTTACCCTTTCTGACAATCCCTTGATATTACGCTTGATAATGTTTGTACAGTTCGACACTCAGATAAAGCTGATGTGATTGAGGGTGGTGTTGGAAGCCCGTGATTCGAGACTTAGCAGCATAGACCTAATAAATGCTTTGGGCAACATCTGGAGTAATGAAGGGATTTAAATTAATGCGAGCATTGTGCATTAATTTTGTATTTCGCTCTATATTGCAATATGACAACATTAAAGCCTAGTTCACATATACGGCATACATAGATTCTAGGCATCTGATTGATTAGAAAGCGGATAATAACTTCAACAATCAGGTTTGAATAACAGTTCATGAATTCACGGGGGAAAAAAGTACTATCACGTACTTTTTTGCCCTATCGCGATGTAATCTCTAGCCACCCCCGCCCACTTATAACGATGCTAGCCCTATTTTAATTACTTTTTTAGGCCTCGTAGAATCTATGTATATAAAACCAATATTGATTGCTCTACATTCGGGGAACGGTGGAATCTATAGCCTCTCAGTGATGTGGACACTGTAGCTTTAGCCCTCGGGAAGATAGTAGGCTATGGTCTCCACATCACCTTGGGGCAAGAGATTTCACTGTTCCCTTCATGAGCAGTCAATATTCATATACTAGCACACAAGTGGCTTGGCGCAAAATGCAAGAGACACAATATTTCTTTTAAAATTTCACTCTCCTGCTTGTGGAAAAATGAGGTGGTGTGCTAGCTAAAGCCTGTTTTCCACTAGGCGGATTTATTCGCACGAATCGAAAGCGTCAGTGCATGCGTTTACATTTTTATCGGAGTTTTTTGCTTCAGAAACAAAAAAATGCGCAACCAAGGAACCGACGCTTTTGATTCGCGCGAATAAATTCGCCTAGTGTAAAGCTGGCTTTCCACTAGGCGAATTTATTCTGTTCGCTTCCAGAGCTCTGATTGGTTGCGCATTTTTTCCCTTCGCAAAAACTCCGATAGGGTGAATGCGCATGTGCATAATAATAATAATAAAGATTTATAAAGCGCACATCTAGTGCATGAACCGACGCTTTCGATTCGCGCGAATAAATTCGCCTAGTGGAAAACCGGCTTAACGAGCAGTTCAATAGCTACATATAGGTTGAAGTTACGGTAAACACATTTCACATTGAAAATCGACAACGGTGACTAGCGTACATGCGTAGTAGCGTTGCTTACGTGTGCTTTTCTCTAGTACGAACTAAGCTTAAAAAAAACTCAATTACGTCATAAATAACATAATAATAATAATTTATGCAAACTAACTGACTTTATTTGAAGCAGATACGTAGTTTCTGAACAACACACTTGATCGTAATATTAAAATAGTAAACCAATTGCAAGGATTCACTAGCATTTTGGTGTAACGAAATTGCACCATTTATGCCCAACTGCCGTATATTTACATTGTATCGTTATAATATCGACTGCCGGTTAGCGATTTTTTTCCCGTACGAAACATTTGCATCAAACTCCACTCGGGCCGTCTCGGATTGATTCGACTCGAGTTTGATATACGAACAAGGGCAGGCACTTCGCAATGTCCTAGTGGAACGGCCTAGTTCCAAGTTGAGTCAGGTCCTACCTGCTAGCCTCCCCCCCCAACACCTTCCGCCAGACTAGGCCCCTAGGTTCCTAGGCCTGACACAACAGTCATGCTTCGCATGCCATTGACTGAAATTTTGAACAAAATTTAAAACATGAAATTAAAATGGGACAGTAAGTAAAAAAATATTAAATATAATAAATTAAATATATCACTCAGGCATTAATGAACTTGGCCTAAGCCTTGTAATGTAATTAATATTAAATAACAATAATATTATTAACAATAATAATAATTATAAATAACCATATATAATTTCGCCATTAATTAACGCAGCCTAAGCCTTGTAATCACATCTACAGTATACTATATTAGGCCTATAATCCAAACTCCCTGCCTTAATTTTTAGTAATTCTAGGCGGAAGCAAGTCAACTCGGCCCAGTCATTTTGGCCCCAAGTCAACACGGCCCCATGTCAACCAACCCCAAGTCAACTTGGCCCCAATTTCATATTGTTATTATTATTAGTTATTCTATATACCTTTGTATAATTTTTATTAATATCATTTTAATATTATTTTTATTAATGCAGTTTTAATTATTGTAAGTGCATGTAAATGAAACAAATTAACAAAGGCAACGATTTAAAAACACTTTAATTTGGCTTTGCATTCAAATCTCTTGGTAAATATTCATACCGTACACAGTAAATTGGGGCCGAGTTGACATGAGGCCGAGTTGACTTGGAGCCGAGTTGACATGGGGCCGAGTTGACTCGAATTCGTCATGACATCGGTTAAACAATTATCCATAACCGCGGCCAACTAAAAAATAAAAATGTTCACAGTATCTAACTCAAATTCAAATAGGTCCTAACACTTTTTATTATTCGTGCAGCGAAATCAAATAATACATATGTCGTTTTAAAACACCCATATTAGAATGGCAATGTGTTTTTTTTTTTCAAAATCAGACAACGAGCAGCAATCCTGTATCTCAGAAGTTTTGTAGACGTTTATCTTTGGTTGATGACCTTTTGACCACCAGAATTGCGATTTTCGAGTCGAGTCAGTCGAGAGTGGAGTTTCATGCAAATGTCTCGTACGGGGAAAAAAATCGCTGCCGGTTACATGTATACATTACCACATGATTAATGATGATCATAATGATCATAATTTGCTATTAGAAAATCTTCTTTCTTTATAGTGTGTGATGCCAGGCGTAGTGACAGTGACTCAAATGAACATCAGATAACAACCAAGAATCACATTGATGTTATTACAGAGGCTGTGCATAGAACCGATACGAATACACACTCACGGGATTGTGTAATATATGCGCGCACATACAGTACTTTCTACCAGTCCGGCATGCGTTGTCACAGTCAATCAATAATCAACATTTTTAACTTAATATGCATGGCGGGCAGCCAGGGTAGGAGGTATTATAAATTAGAGTAGTCGTAACAGTAATGGCTGATCTCAGGTTCAGCAGGCTCAGTGGATATTGCTCTAAAGGGTAACAGCCAAAGGACAATGGCCAACTAATAAAAATGGACGATTCAATTAATGAGAACTATATTGTCTAATAAATCCAATCAGTATTATCAGGGAACAGTGTAATTTCACTGTTCCCTGGTATTATAACATTATTATAGAACTACGATGATCCTCAAATCAGAGAGGCCTGTACTTATCGATAAATAGATAAATAGATAGACAGATAGGTAAACAGGTAGATAAATAGATGTATAGATATATAGACAGATAGATAGATAGATAGATAGATAGATAGATAGATAGATAGATAGATAGATAGAGATAGATAGACAGATAGATAGATAGATAGACAGACAGACAGACAGACAGACCGACAGCTCGACAGACAGACAGACAGACAGACAGACAGATAGATAGATAGATAGATAAATAGATAGATAGATAAATAGACAGATAGATAGATAGATAGATAGATAGATAGATAGATAGATAGATAGATAGATAGATAGATAGATAGATAGATAGATAGATAGATAGATAGATAGATAGTAGGCTTAATTCTAGCCTCAAATGACCATCTTTAAGACCAGTGTTATATGGGACCAAATGAAGGACGTGGACCACTTAATTACTCAAATAGTATTGATTATCGAAAAAAGTAGCATTAATGATCAATGGTATAACTGTCCCGGTTTACTTGCTATTGTCTTATGGCCTACTGTCCTGTGGGGGTTATAGTCCGTCCTTGATGCATGTTTAATTTTTCCAGGTACTCAATATCGTTGCGCCATTTAAATAATTATTTTAAATAGCAATAACATTAACTTCGTAAGCATTTCGAGCTATCGTACAGTAAAATAACGGGCTTCAGTGGAGGATCCAAGAAACTGAAATGGAATGGGCCCAGGGACAGGGACTTTCACAGATGGAACACCATGAATACGAGAACCATTCTGATATTAAGCCCCTCATCAACAGGCATGTGTGTGGGTGTTTGTGCATACAGACACGAATTGTGTATCCATGCCTCTAATGCTAACGTTTTAAAACAACAATACAAGACACGATTAACTTATTAAAACTAAAGAGCTTGAGTTTAATACAGCATAAATACAGTTTTACATTGGTGAGGCATATATTTACAAAATTAAACAACATTAATACGAGAACCATTTTGATATTAAGCCCCTCTTCAACAGGCATCCTATGTGTGTATGTGTACCCACAGATTTGAATCTTGTATCCATGCCTCTAAATGCTAACGGTTAATAACAACATTACAAAAGACGATTAACTTATTAAAACTAAAGAGCTTGAATTTAATACAGCATAAATACATAGGTGAGGCATATATTTACAAAATTAAACATTTAAATTTTTATATATTTGTATATATTTATATTTGTATATAGGATCTGTGATTAGACTAACATTTTCTTTTTTTTTGGCAAGATTTATTTAACGGGAAATCGCCCAAAAATAAGGCTAAAAGAGCCATTCTTTGTAATGTAGGCTGGAAATCAAGCGCTCCTGGGGAGCAAAAGAAAAAAAAATCACATTAATCTTAAAGGGAGGCTTAATAAAGGGCAAGAGGAAAAATAATAAACAATTATGGATATATAATTATCCAATAGTGAATATTAAATTCAAACAATACAAATTTATAATTTAATATCATGATAAATATAGGCCTAGAACATGACCGTACACAGAATTCGCCATTCTACACCACTGTTATTTACAACATTGGTGGTTGAAGACCAACAATTTTTGACATTTATATCATCATTTTCACATGATTCACTTTTCCAAAGCATAATGATAGGCCTATCTAATCATCGACAAATTATTGCGTCAATATTATCTTTATAAATATGTTATACTTTACCTTACATCTTCATAAATACATATACTGTATCATGATAATATTATATAAAAAAAAAACAAACTTATGGCTTTTAACCATCATTCGTATTTTCATTGACATAGTTTTAATAGTTAATGGCAAATATAATATACTAAACAGTATATACAACTACTACACATTTGTTACCACCTGGCCCATTACCAGACGGATTTTTGCATCCTCCTCCTGCTCCTGCTCCTCCTCCACATTATTACAGACATTATTTTTATTATTATAAATTACAAGGTTCATTGCCAATATTATCTAATTTATTAATATCATTTCTCTGGCAACTGGTAATAATAATGTATCAACATTTCTTTCCATCAAAACCAACATGTTTGATCTCACAAACCAACCAAACATAAATGATGAATATTTTGCAAAATAATAATAATAATAATAATAATAATAACAATAATAGTAAAATTCTACATGAATAGTCAATCGTGACGTCATTAATTTAATATTAAAAATAATAACACCAATTATTAGAACAATAAGAAATGACAACAACACTTTTGAAACTAACTGTAAAATTTAAAATTTATTGGCTCTGCTTTCGTCCACACAGTAGATTTCAGGTTCAGGAGACTGTTCTGATAAAGCCCACTCTGTGGACGAAAGTTCTGTCGTCATTTCTTGTTGTTTTATAGCAGACTAACGCGACTACACCCTTTGGTCATCAATTATTAGAAGTGTTTTTAATTTATTAGTTCTAGTTTGTACCAGACTGTAACAGCAGTAGACGTAACTTCATATTGGGATACTTTTGTAAATAGTGTGGACCGAAATTTGAAATAAAAATTAATCAAGTGTGATTTGTAGAGTCAAAACAGATTCCACACAAAGACCACTATCATACTAATCAATAAAAAGAGATAGAGAATTAAGAAGCAGACGATGTTTATGGAAATGGCGGTAACGAGAATATAAATAAAACATGTTATTTCCAAACTTAAACTAAAATGTTTCTTTCATATTGGTAATGCATTATTCTGAAGCATCGTTTCGGTAATTGTAATAAAGGCGTAAGTGTACAAGAAAAATAATTTAGGCCTTATTAGTTGCATAAAAAACTTCCCAAGCTACCTAAAACGGCAAAATTCGGTCTGCATTTGTAGTCATTTCCTCTAGTTGTGATTTAATAGAATTTAAGTATTTTAAAATATGAAATCCATCATCCATTAAGTCAAATTCAAACAAGAACTAAACATTGTATTAAAAATAACCATATTGAATGTTGCTGTATGTAATATTTGACGTAAAAATCAAATTTGAAATTAGTTCGTATAAATGAGTAACTGTTCCCAACGCTTACTGACAAAAGGCTTACTGATCAGATCAACTACTCGCGTCGCTGACATCTGTGGGGGAAAAGCGTGTTGCAATTTTATGGAAACTGACTTCAGTACTTAGGAGTACTTAAATTTATCTAATGAAGTAAATCAGGAGGGGGTTGGTTCGGTAGGACGATATAGTTTTGCTTTGTTGACACGTAACTATATATATAACATGTCTTCAATAACGTCAGAAGTATAAGCGCCCTCAAGAAAATACTATTAACTGCAGGTTTGATTGTTAGGAACTACAGGTATCTTCATTATCATTAGGAGCTTGTATGATTTTAAATTATTGCATCTCTTCAAACCTTTGTTGGCGACGAAGAGATAGCCTCTTCATACAAATGCTTCTTAGGTAGTGTGCATCCATTTTTGGTCTTAGAACCTTTCTTTGACCGACTTGCCGTTTGTTCATGTGTTGTGTAATACGAAGTCCTTGACATGCTGTAAGTAGAAGAGGCTTCATTCCTATTACATGTTAAACAAAGCATTTTGCGGAAGGCATCACGGAACTTCTGATTCAGTAATCCGTAGATAATCGGGTTAATACTACTGTTTACATACCCGAGCCATAGTACCACATCGGCAACTACTGGGTTCGGCTCCCAGCGGAATAGTTCGCCAACAGTGAATATGGTAAAATATGGAACCCAGCATATAGCGAACCCACTGAGAACCACGGCTATTGTAATAACAAGGCGTCTTTCTTTATACGAATTCTTGCTTGCTACAGCTCCCTTTTTCCTAACTATAAGTATAAGGTGAACATAAAGTACAAATATTATTATCAAAGGAATAAAGAAAAGACCAATTCCATCAACAAGACTGTAAATTTTATTTGTTTCCAATATGCACGTGGATCTGTCGTCGTAGCTTTGTATAATTCCGTCATCAGTATTGAGTCCCGTATGAATTGGCGGAAATGATATCATAACAGATACAAACCAGACGACGATGACTATCAGAAGCGCGCAGTTTTGCTTCATTCTCGTCTTGTAGTGAAACGGAGACGCCGCGGCGTAATAACGATCAAGTGTTATAACAAGCAAATGCAGTATAGATGAAGTAGAAAAACAAACGTCTGAAGAAACATACAGATTGCATACGACAGGGCCAAAAAACCATGTTCCAGTTACCGTAATTATACTACTGAAAGGTAGGACAAGAAGGCCCAATAATAGATCGGCAATGGCAAGAGAAATCAGAAAGATGTACGTTGGCTTCTTCAGAAGATTCCTGCTAAAAAATGGTGACAATAACACAAGAACGTTTCCAAAGATAACAATGAACGTGATTGTTCCAAGTAACAGACCAATTGTTATTTTGACCCCTAATGATTTCTCGGCTTCTGTGTTGTTGTCATTCATTTTGGTTTCGTCAATGTTATAACTCGGCGGGCTATCAGGATTTGTGATGAAGGGCGCAGAGCAGATTTTTTAAACAGTTTTCATAATATAGGCCAATTGCAAGTTGGTTTCCGTGATCTGAAGGATATAAATAAACAGTTGTTAAAATTACGCTTCGTCTAGAACTATCGAAAACATAATACAAAAACAAATATTTAATTCTTCTAAAAAGCTTTTTGCTGATAATACCTATATTATTAATTATCATAAGTATTTGAGTCTTTAAACCCCTGAGCAAGTGTTTAAATGAAAACAATTTATCATCTTCTCCGTGTCCAGAAACAAACGTGCTTTATGTAAATGCGCCGGAGAAGCTTAAAGACGCCTAAAATGTATGAACAATTACACTTTCCTAATTGTGAGCTTGAGGATGGAGGGCGTGCGTATTTAGAACATGAATAGTGAGATACTCTCTCATCAATGTCAGCTGCTTGTTGTCAAGGAACTTTTGCAGGTGTTGTTATCTTGGGAATAAAGACTATGCATTAACACTTATTCAATACTTAAAACAATATTCATTTGCACTATTATAGCAAGTTACCGATATTATAATTATTATATAATAATACTTAATATAATAATATATATACATAATATAATATAATATTTTAGGCAGATCTAAACGTATGGCTGATAAACGCTGTAAATCATTTTGAGTTAAAGAATTGTTAATGGAATAAGCCAATTCGTAGATTGAACTGCGCATGCCCGTATCAAGGTCAATTGACAAAACAAATATACACACAACATAAGTTTATGTCGATGCACAAACTAATAATTGGCTTATTGAAATTTGTAGACATGATGGTTATATTCCCGCGCTTTCATTTTCATTTGTAGTTTTAAATTGAAGTTCTGTATAATATAGTATGTATTGCTACAACTCTGGTAATTAAACTCTAAAACATACATTTTTTTTAAATTTTAAAGCGACATCTGATTGTTGAATTAATGCGACATTCTGACCACATATCGTAGAAACTGCACATACATAACAGTTCGCGCATGTGTTTTAATATAAAATGTGGCTGCAACTCGACCAATGTAAAAACCCGCTTTAAGTACGGTATTTACTCAAAAACATGTATGGTGTACCGTCGGGAAGCTGTCGTGATTATTTTCTGCATAAAATTAATTGGTCAAATCAATATTCTACTTCCGAGTTGAGAATGACTGACGTCAGTACTTCATCAATAACCAAAATTAGAAGATAATCTCAATTAATAACCAATTCATAAACCCATTCATTGTCTTCAAATCTCTTATTGACTCTGAATAAGAAAAGTGCGCATCCATTATACAATAATTAACGAACAATCTGCACTGTTCGTCGCAAACGCAGATCTCTGCTCTTTAATACTTATTTTATAAGCACTGACCATACACCTGTATTTATTTTGTCAAAGTGATGTACACATGGAGATAATCAAGTTTGCAGGAATGTCAATTTAAAGTAGATCTAAGGCAACCACGGTTACAAAACGAGAAATTTCTTAATCCTACATAAGGTTCTTATTAATATGCTTTCGTCGAGTCTTCTTGAGAGGGTGAGAGGACTTTCTTATTTTGTTGGACAAAGGTTATAAAACTCAAATGTCAATTCACTCCAACAATATATAGGCTTATTTCGAAGTACCTTAACAAATATTATCTTTTCAGTCAATGAATACTCGTATCATTGTTCATATCTTATGATCACTACCCTCTATTTTATGCAGCAATTCTCTTTTGTGTCTCCAAAACAGGATATACTATATGATTCATCAAACGTACAAATTTAACATTAAATCAACTTATTTGAGTAAAAGTAAGTGAGGATTGATGAGGATTATAAAATAATAACAAATAATGACTATTAAAATAAAACACAAAATGACAATCGGTCAGCTTATATAGCTCAATGGGCTCGGATAGTGCGCACTCTAGTGTGTTACATGGTCTGTAACATTCACATTTCAAGATAATTGGAGGAATTCTGAAAACACAATTAAGTAATTTAAAAACGTAAGATGGAGAGCCAAGTCGCAGACTATGTCCGAATGTCACTAACATGATGATAGTTTCTAAGGAGATCAATAGCAATCACAGCGTAATCGATTCCATGCGAGTAAGTACATACACGCATGGAAGTCAAATAACCCCATTGGCATGTCAAACGTTATCTTGTTATTTAGCCTACATTTTTGTAATGTTGGAGTGTGTCTATGGTAACTTGATATCGACTTAAGAATACGATTTTTTGCAGTAACTTCTATAAGCATACAGTGTTACAAATCACAATAATCTGCGCAACGTAACGAGCATTGATAAACGCAGCCATAAACAACATCAATAATAACAACTGGAGGACTTAAAGCTACGACTGTTATAGGCCGATAGCCACAAGTTAAACTGCTATTTTGTTTTGTGTTTTATTAAATTTGGTCACATTAATCTTCAAAAAATTACCGATTAAGTAATGAAATTAATCAAAATAAATAAATTAAGTAAGATTAGGCCTATTATAATTTAGTGTAACGAGTTGTTCTCCGATGCTTAGAACGTGATATTTTGGATGACATAGTTTAAATGTTACCTAAACAATTACAAGACAATGTTAGACGCACTTGACAAGGTCTCAAACACTTTATTAAGCATCAAATTGTGTTTATTGGAAATTGCGCAAAGAATAGCTGTCTTTACCCCAGAGACTTTACATGCTACATGTTCACTACAAGCATTTACACACCTGGATTAAGACAGGCGTAGTAATGTATATTGCCAAAGGCATGACCTGCATTTTGTTATCGAAATTTATCGAGAGTTTCTCTATTCCTACAAGCTCATATTTTTAAGAAAATGAAAGAAGCAATCTATACCTTCGTATAAATTGACGCTTTCATTTGTGTATATATCAGTGCACTTTGTCAAAAACAGTATAACCCCTTCGAGATACATTATGATGCTTTCACAGTGATTTGCTCTAGGGCCCTGGTTCTTAACTGATTTTTTTGAAGGGCCAAATTATTTTTAGAGTTGGTCTCACGGGCCAAAGATAATCACCGAGTTTCAAGCAACTTGTTATACGTTGTAGACCAAGGTTAAATTCTGAGATGCTGTGGTGGAAGCCCCCACTTGGTCGCACAGACCTTCGAAGTTTTTTTTTGGCAATTTCAAATTTTATTCTATTTTTAATTGTACTACAACACATTATTAGTTTATTGATGATCTTTCATTCCTTGCTTGTGTGAACTCATCACAGAACAAAATTGGTGGTGCCAATATTTGCCCAACGGCAGGGGAGGAGCGATGTTCCGGAATCTCTGGAAGGGTCTAGAGGGCAAAGACCCTGGAAGCTCTAACAACTATAGTGAATAAATTTGAATGCTTAATGCCCGTAAACGATTTTACAGCCTCATATTCTGTAAAAGTTATATATGATTTTCCCCCTAACGAATGTGTTTGAGTTTCCTTCGAGGGAACTTTCTCTTTTACGATGGTCCTGCCACCTCAATTGGCACCACCACTTAATTTCAATTATTGCAAAATTAGAGTTTTGTAGGGAGGCTACTTAAAACGTCGACGGTTTTAAGTAGTGAAACCCATAATTCGTAAATATTCTATTTAAATTTCCCTTCATTTTGGTTTTGTTAGGCCCTGGTAATCAAACTGGGTCGCAACCAAAGTACGGTAATTAAAGTTGCCGAGATAATTTTGCAGGGTCGTCGGACGTGTCTTGTTGTCGATGACTGGCAATAGAACTTGTCATGTCTTGCTTTCTTTGTGCAAATGTACATGTATGCGAAGTATCGTTTCCTGACTTAAGCTTTTTTCCACAAAGTAAAACTAGATATTTTTCTTCTATTGTATTGACATTGATTCTTAGTTTGTTTCTCATGGAGGACCTCTGCGTTTAGGCCTATATCAAATATAGTTACCTGCTCGGTCGTTCATACTTTGAAAGTATGTTATCAGTGACGGGTAATAGAACTTGACGTGTCTTATTTTTTTTTGTGCAAATGTAACTGTATGCGAAGTATCGTTTTCTCAATTGAGCTTTTTCCCACAAAGTAAAACTAAATCTTTTTCTTCTATTATATTGATATTGATTCTTACGTTTGCTTCTCATGGAGGACCTCCGCGTTTAGGCCTATGCCAAATATACTTACCTGCTCGGGCATCCATACTTTGAAAGTATGTTGCCGGTGACTGGTAATGGAACTTGTCATGCCTTGCTTTCTTTGTGGAAATGTAAATGTATGCGAATAATCGTTTCCTGAATTATGTTTTTTTCCACATAGTAAAATTTGATATTTTTCTTCTATTATATTGACCTTGATTCTTACTTTTACTTTTCATGGAGTATTTATGCCTATGCCAAATATTATTATTATTATCAACTTAGGTCACGCGATCAATGCATTTATTGCGTTGACTTAAAACGCACTGACCACATGGGAAATCATCTTGGTCGTCAACACTATTTAAATTCATGGGAAAGAAATTATGCTAATTACTGTTCGAGTTTGCATCTCGTAAATGTATATTATAGTATTAATTTTACAATTAATTTATTTTATTATATATTTGTCTGTCACACCCAACAGTGTTAGCCACACACGCTATTTAAGTGACGACCAAATAAAATATTTTGACATAAAACAAAAACGTTCGTGGTAGTACAGAACACACTTTAGTAAAACCAGTGAAGAATCCATGATTTACTTTTTGCAGAGAAAGTGGGGAATGAATAATGTGATATCAAGGAGCTATGGTCTAAAGGTGTGTGGAGGGTGAGGGTGGTATGTCCGATAGGAGGGTTAGGGTGTTATCTTACATCTTGTAGTGGTCCAAATGGGTATGTACCCTGCACGTTCCGGAGTTTTAACCTTTTCAATATTATTTTATGGATTGTTTGGGTGCTTCTCCATTTTCCACCTCTTGAATCCGCCACTGAAGTCTCAACAAGGTAAGACGATGGTAAATATAAAACAACAACAAACTTACAGTATCTCTCCGATAAGAACGCAAATAACACAAAATAGGCTCCCAGTGGGAGCGTGTGTCTACTGTTGTGAATTGTTAGTGAACTTTCTAGGACAGGTCTTATCTAGCAGCTTTCTGTGTGTTTTCAATTCAACTGATAATGTGTGTGTGACTAGGTACAGGTCTTACCTAGAAGCATGGCATAATATTTCGTAAAATTGCTTTACATTTTTATTTTTACCTTAAGAGTCGACTCATCCCAAATATCATTACTCCACCGGATTTACTATTACAAGTTCAACCGGATTTACTCTAGCAAGTTCAACTGCCAGACGACAAAAAAGAGTCTGCATGCCCCTGCAACGGTTAGACACAAAAACGATTCTATAAATTCTACAATTGTTGCAACTACATGAAAACGTTATCGTTATACATTACAAAAAAAAACAACTCATTGTCAGATATGAAAGTAAGGATAAGAGATCTGCTACCACAACGTAACATGAAAAATGCTAATGTAAAATGGTGATCCCAGGAGCCACGGGTCACACATTATCCGTTTTAAAACATCATGAAATTGACATTTAGTGTGAACAACTAGTATATTCTTACTTTCTTCGATTATGTAAAAAATTACGTGTTTTGTGTTCACATTTATGACAGCAATAACCTTATTTCAATTTATTGACTGGTATATTGTAAGTGTAATTTATTTAATTCCCATAATACTGTCACATAATCACTAATATGAAAATAATCAGCCAAGTCTGCCTATCTCGTCTAATGTTTCCCGGCAACAGAAACACCAATTGAAGTCACGTGATACAGCATTAGAAAATTAGGGAGTATTGAGTGCTCTGAAACATTACATTAAAAAGAGTTCTATGTCAATAGAGAACATAATATAGACGGAGATAATGTGCAGCAATTTAGGAATTCTGCAGCACAAATGGTTCGAGATTGCCTTAATTAGTATGATAGATCTGTCTACACATTGATTAATAGGTCGATGATCGGTACAGCTTGTTTAGCGTTATCAAAGATACTGTAACATCTATCTTTTACGCATACTTTAACTGAGTGTTGAAACAGTTATGTCCATAATCATGCATCATTACATTTCTATGTTTCTTTTCGATAAAATTCCATAGAATAAAGAGATCGTCTTACTGTGTAACACTGCAGTGTAACACACGTTAACTAACTGTAAGCCATGGTGCATTTGCTACATAGGTCTACTTCTAAAACGAGAATACAGTAACAAATTACTAATTGTAATTATAAAATGATTTATTACCGTAACTTTTATTAGATTTTCTTTAAAAAAAAAACCTCTTGACTAGATTTTCGATGAATTGCAATCTTTAAATTTACTATAGGCCTATAAACAGTTTCTAAAATGTATACAGTATTTCGACGTTCACAACGGACTTCACCACATGGATTGATGTATTGAAAGTTGCAAAAAAAAATGACATATTGTATGCTTTTGAAAAGTATAACTGTAAATTAAAACATTCAGACAGTAGAATTTAGTTTAACATTATTATAATTGTTTAAATCTGGTGAAAATCCAACTTTAACAGAGATAATCCCGACAAAATTTCACATTATTGAGCTTCAAAAGCCTTACTCAAGCGCAGAGACTCTTCGTTTACACTATCTAAATATTAAACACTTAATTATTATCATAATTATATAATAATAATAATAATAATAATAATAATTATTATTATTATTAATATTATTACTATCATTATTTTTATCATTATTATTATAATTATCATAATAATTATTAATATTTTATTATTATGAGTATATCTTTTATTGCAAAACGTGTTTGATATTACAATGGTACACATAGGAAACCTTGAATGAACTATGTACGTTTTGAATCGGTACTGTTGGCAATATACAGTAGTCGTTCAATTCAAACAATCTCACTTAGCAATATCAACTTATCTACGGTGTTTTATTGTTAAATGCACAGGAAAATTATTTAAAAGCAAACATTTATATACCAGTATAAATGTAAATCATCAGAAAATCAAAAAGTATTTTAAACTAAGGTAAGTCACCTAAAAATGATACTGTATTTGCTTGCAGAGTGGATTCAAGGTGGTGGCCAGCCGCCACCCCCCCCACTCCTAAAATTTTAAAAATTGGTTATATTCAAATTTAAGTCTGAGAGTACCGTTTCCGGCTATCTAGAGATGCCATACTAATAAGATGTCTTACCTCAGTCCCAACCATCTTGGAGCTGAGGTGGTCTAGTCCTTACTTGTTGAAGTCCCTCCTTGGGCCCCCTTTTTTGAATACATGAATCCGCCATGATTACAGTTGCACAAGAGTATATTTGTCGAATCACCACACCACAAACCTTAGTTGGTGAACAGTTGATTTGACGAGTAGTTGCGGCATATAACAACACGTAGGGAAGTAAACGTTTCGTATATTATTTAATCTAGTATTAGCTATTGCAACAATGAGACTGAAAACTATTTTCCCTGCCAATAAGTGACAGTTATAAATAACGGCCTAAAACTGTAACTACATTCTTTGCATACACTAAAACCTCGAGTAGAAGCCCAATGATAATCAAATTCAAAGCAACTCAATGATTTATCTGAATTGCTTAAAGATTAGGCGGGCCTATATTGACGCATGCGTAAAAGCGATTTTAAAAAATTATCAAAATTAGAGATGTTCATCATTTAAAACAGCGGAAAATGTGAAAAGAGCACCTACTGCCATATTATATCTTCGAGATTATGTCACGATCATAAGTCTACTTTTCCTCGCATTTGCCCGTTGCTATGTATAGTCAAGGGCCACCAGCACGTTTAAGTAACCTTTTCTGTACTGTATTTTGGACCTGTCTCTTTTGTGAAGTAAACTTAATGAGATGAGATGAAAGAGTTCATTTTAAGCAAGATATTATTTTTATTTTTATTTTGTAACGAATTTAAGTAACATTTTTAGCGAAGTATAATTGATAAATCTGACATAGGCCAAAGTTAAATCATGAATAAAGATGAATATTTCTTTTTGTGTTAAGCAAGTTTGAAAAATTTAGCCCCTAGGAATTAAATATTCCTTATAATAAATGTACTGCCCTTTTAATGCACAATATCAGGTGCAGTAAAGTAATACGTATAATTAAGACTGTGTATATCTGTTGGACTCTCTTAGTTACAAGCCTCGGGCGGTTGGCGGCGCTCACTACTTCTGTTGCCAAGTCTTGGCTTTGACAATAAGACCTCACTTTAGTATGTTATTTTTCTCTGAAGATACTCTATATTGGATACGATTACACGCTTGTTGTAATACTGGACTAATTAGAATCTGAATGTAAAACATCTTTAGATATATATTTCAATGTTAAGATCTGTTGATATTTGGACTCGGATAAACAGAACCTTACAGCTATAAACAGAGGTCAATAAAAATTACCCCTACAGGAACAATTCAATAATAGAGTATCTATGCCAACGTAAGCAGATAACAATCGACGCGCTTTTGAAATTGTGTTTAACGATTCTTCGCATTCTGCCAAGAATAATTCGCGCAAAAGAAATTGTCATTTATATTGTTATTGTTATTTTTAGAGTCGTTACAGAATCTAAATATATTTCTTACAATAGATCGTTAAAATAGCACGACTGCAGAATAAACTGATCAAATAAGTACCTATATAAAACGTCTTGAACTTACGTGAGACTAATACTAAGGCATAGTTACATTTATTTATGACTATCAGGCCGTGTTAGTTCCTAATTTATGTTGTACGCTTCATGCACATTACTAATAAGCCTGGATCATTGAATGGTATTATTCAAATCCAACTGATAAGTTAAAAATGATTTTATAATGCATTTTATACTACAGAAATCCAAGGTCCTATCTTACTCTAGATTCAGGATACAAGCACTATGACATGAGTATTGGGACGCCATCTACGCCGCATAATCTTAGTGCTAGCAGATACCACATTTTCATCAAAAACTACATTGCGAGTCTCATGTACCGCGAGGTCAAGTTTTTATTTATATATATGTTTGCCGATGCAGCTTTTAAGTTATAT
>NW_022688773.1:436323-445535 GCF_011630105.1 Anneissia japonica | reverse complement strand
ACGGTTGAACGAGTTGCAAGTATCATCAGCAGAGTGCTCAATGGTAAATAAATAGAGAAAATTAAATAAAAATAAGAGGGTCAACGAAATGTTGTATTAGGCATTTTAGTACCGGTATTAAAATGGCCTAGTCGAATGGCCGAGCGGTTAGCAGGGGCGCCGCAAGCTGTAGCCATAATATCGGCGCTGCAGGGTTCGCCTATGGTTCTGGTGGTAGGGGACAAGTCTTCTCGGATAAGGACTATAAACCGTCCGTAGGCCCAGTGTATACAATGGCTCGTGTGCACTATAAAGAACCCAGTACATCTTTCGAGACGAGTAGGGAGATACCCCCGGTGTACTGGAACAGACAGCCCCTGTGGTGGACGACGATAGTTGCTGGTACCGGGTTACCGGGTAGCACAGACACGAAGGGACCCTTATTTATCGAGTTCCTAGTCCATATATTACGCATCTTACATTAGATGGATATATAAAACTACATTATTATCATTATTATTATTGTTATTTATTATTATTATTTATTATTACTAATTAGTTTCATGACACACATAGGCCTACATGGTGTAACACTCTTCAGATAAAATTGCCTAATTAGGAAATTTTATCTATGTATGTGTAGCACGAAACTAAATAGTAACAAAATGTCTAATAAAATCTACTGTTCTCTTATTTTAATTTATATATATAATTTATATGTTTATGTATATTTAACTTATATGATAGAGAGACTGTTGTAGTATACACAAAAAAAAAATAAGGCTTTATAGGATGTTATCGTATACCATATCGTATAACTAGTAATGCCAATAGGAATTACTATAATATTAATGCAGACGTTCCTTGTCTTCCAACGTCCAACCGCGAGTATTATCTTTGACAAATTAGGAAATAAAGAAATAATGCACCGTCCAATACGAGAGAGAAATGACGGGTAGTGCGGAAGAACCCAGGCGGGAGAATACACAAAAAGACAAGGTGTGTTGCCCTTGGAATCAGTAATTTGTGAAACACAACACTTTTATCTGTCCTCATCCCTTAATTATAGTTTTATTTTCAGCTTTTGAATATTTGTTATGCAGGTGAGGTAAATATCGAGCAGTGTAATGTGATCTTGGGTGTACATTGAGCCGCAAATGCTATTGGCATTCCAAAAATCCTACAGTCCTATGGAAGTTTTGCTTCGCGTTGTTCAGTACGTGCGTGTAAAACAGATGACGACACCACCATTTTATTCCAACGCGAGGGTCTATTAAAAAATCGATTAGGCAACGCTAGTCGTCGCGCTCCAAGACCGAAAGCAAGGTACGTGTAAGATTTTAATTCTCCGGTCGGCAACTCATGGGTCACGACACAAGTTTGTGTCGTGAGCGAACTTTTGAGGGTTGTCAGATCGTATCTGGGTCTAAAAAAAAAAAAAAATACACAGAAAGTCTGAAGTGTTAAAATAAACACGTTTTAAAATCATTAAGATTCTAGGGTTGTCAGATCGTATCTGGGTCTAGAAAAAAAAAAAAAAAAAAAAATACACAGAAAGTCTGAAGTGTTAAAATAAACACGTTTTAAAATCATTAAGATTCTCTTGTAAACATCAAACAAAATGTTTTTTTTTTAATCATTAAATAATTTGATGAAATGTTGGCTATTGTATTAAATTTGTGTTAATGTTTGGCTGTTGTCATCCGATTTACGAATTGATGAGCTTGATATAACATCGCTTTGCGTCGAAGCGTGCACGCTTCGACGCAAAGCGATGTTTTACCAAGCTCATCAATTCGTTAATCGAATTGAAATGACAAATACACAGAAATATTTTGTTTTAATACAACGATGACACGAACTCTTAATAATTTTATTTTATTGACCAAAGAATGAGTTACAGTTGAATTAACACTAATTTATAGCAATAATCTGCAATGCAAAATTCATTTACAATATGAAATCAGCAGTAATTTAATTACAATTACAATAGTTGTATTATGTTTCCAATATTATTTCATGATGCGAGGTTAATTACCAATTATTTGTTTTATTTAATATTGAGCTTTCTATCGGATGCAAGTAGCATGCAAAGTAACAAATGAAAAATATGGGTACATGTTATCACATAGATCAGAATCCTATATGAAAGTATACATAAAAAAGAAATCCTCATGTTTAGGGGTAAAATCAACAAACGTCAATGATTAAGTTAGTTCTAGCTTTCTGGAAAAGCCTTTAAACATTTTTTATATTTTGTACAGTAGACTAAAAATCGAGGTGGCTTAACGCTTTTACTTTACAGAAAATAGCACTATGGCTACTTGCCACCTGCTAATTTTCCTCAAGAATTGTTTTCCACGCGGGGATTTACTACCCCTGCTATTTTCCCTGTTGTCATCATGTTCATTGTATTTTATAAGGCAGAACATATATTATTTTTTTATTCTTCATTTGTGTTTTCTCTATAGTGCAGTATATAAAATAATTATTGTCTAGTCGTTGTAAGGTTACACTATAATAGAGGTGTGACGATGATACAAAAAGCGTTAATTAATCAATTAACTAATTGAATCTTGATGCATTCGCAAATACTACTGATGAAACCTAAAAACACATTGTATGAAACGTTTTCAAAGTTTAAATGCAGGTCTACATAAGAAATATAGAGGAAAGAAAACAAGATATCATTTGCTCATTTGGAATTTCAATATCACACCAATTACCTAATCGTTCTATATACTCATACTTTCTGCATCAACAAAACAAAAAGCTCCGACAAGGAGTGTCAGCATTATTTCTGTACCTCTACACTCCTTTTGGGGTCAGTGCCCATTAGTGATTCTCTTCTACGATTATTACGCCTACTTTTATTTCAAATTATCTTTTACGGTTGTTGGTAGCATAACATACCTAAATCATTTAACATTATTTAATTTGTTTAAATATCTCAGTATTAACATTATGCTAACTTACGTTTTATAAAGTATTAGTATTATATAATATATTTTAATGTTTATATTACTAACGTTTATTATACACTAAATGCAATTATTTTTGTATCGATATGTATTCTTTACTTTAGTTACAGAATTTAACGTTTGCACTACCCTAATTCTTGTGAGCACAACAAAAAGTTGAATTGAAAATTATAAACATTATAACCAGGGGCGGATTCAGTAGGGAGCGAAGGGGGCCACGCGCCTCCCCCGTTTTGTCACTAAATTTCAAAATTGTCAATGCAAATCAATGTCATGTGTCACTAACCTATTCTGAGACTGTTTCCCCCCTCCCCCCCCCCGTTAGAAAATTTCTGAATCCACCCCTGGATAACGAGTTTCTTTACTACTCAGGTAATATTTTCGGCCCCTGAGCCCAACTCAAAAAAAATATTTTGGCTCCTCAAACAAATTAAGAATCAAGGGTCTATACCAATGTTCACACATAATTCAGAGAAGACAGTGCTGGTTTGATGGGATTTTATTGCTCAAAATGTGTCAAAATAATTTATTTTGAGACTACTGTAGTTTTTGTGATACAATGACAAGATTAAGTGTCCCCTTAATAGGGGTTGAATACGGTATGTATTGACTTTACCATTTGGCACACCTAGAAAGTGTCCCCGTCCAATTAATAGGGGTGTCCCCTAATAGGGGTTGGCCGTACTGTTTATAGATATAATTCCCCTCATTTCACTATGGGGTCCCCTCGTTTCACCTATGGGGGGGGGGGGGGTCCCCTGAATAGGGTTGAGTAGGGGGTTTCACTGTATTACATTGGCTGTATACTTTGTATCTTGGACAATACAGGTGCTTCTATAATAATTCGAGATCTTGGGTCGTGGGAAGTTAGGGCACAAAGTTATGGGTCCTTAAGAGTAAAAAATTGCCGACCGTAGTTTTAATCCACACTTCCTAGAACAAAAACGTATGTAAGAAAAATTAAGATAACATTGTCAGTCCAATATATACACAATAAAGAACGACCATCTTTACGAAATACCAGTAAGATTTTTGCTACCTTCAACTTGTTCCATAGCCTAGGCTTCTAAACTGGTCCCTCGCCATAGTATTGTATGTTTTCTTTTTTCTGTTGCTTATGGTGAAATAAATGTCACATTGATTGATTGATTGATTGATTGATTGATCAGTTCGCGTTTATAATAATTAGCGAAACACATACCTGCTTTTCGCGAATGTAAGGTACACGCTAAAAGAGGAAGGTGGCAAAATATCTCCAGTAATTATTTGAATAGTTACCGTATCATCACTATGCTGCATTAAGTATTATGCGTCATTAAGTAGGCCTAGATGGCACGTCACTAGCAGGGATGTATGTGAATTATGGCATCATAAAAGATGAAGTGATTCCATCAGATTTGGTTTATGATGAAAATGTGTCGCCCTTCCGCAGAAAATCGGAAATGCGGAACTAAAATGGGAATATTGTACCCTCCTATCAGGGATGCATGTGAATTATGGCATCGTTCAAAAAGAAGTGATTCATCAGCGTGGTTCATGATAAAAATGTGCCATGCTAGCGCAGAAAATCGGAATGGCGGACTAAAATGGTTATACAGTACCCTCTTATCCTCCGATGCTTGAAATTCTAACTTTTTTGTAGAAACCAAATTAAGCCTATCTTTAGATAAAAAAGTATCTTTATTAGTCTGTATGACCCTAAGGCTATTGATTCATGACAGACGAATATAGGCCGATGTGGGTCGTGAGAAATGTGTAACACGCCAGTTGAATGTGACATATCATAAAACGGTGACGACCCGAATACTGGTCACATTTGAAATACGCTCGAGTTGGTTGACATACATCTCAGTGCTTCGCAAAGAATTGCTCAGCTACAAAGCGTGCTCGCACGTACACAGCTAGCTATATTAGGTCGTTTTTTAAATCGTGTTATTATTACGCGCATAAATTAGAATGGTTTCATCGCAATACGTGTCACACGCTCAGAATAGAATGCCCCTCTCTATGCATAATCACTTCAAGTTGCCTGCAGATATATACGCACCATATTCAATCAATCAATCAATCAATCAATCAATCAATCAATCAATTGACCAATCATGAGATCTATATTATATATATATATATATATATATATATATATATATTTAAACCTATGATCTAACAATAACAGCATGTTCGAATTGTAATACGTGTTTGCATAAACACAACTACCTGGTTTGCTTTTTAAATTGCGTGTGTTTTTTACTCGAAAACGAATTCATACAAAAACATTCTAATTTACAAAATTGAGCAAAATACGACTGTAGAAAAAACAATAATATTGTTAAATTTTGTTACCATATTTCTCTATTAGGTTGATTGTACTCTGAATTAACTGACGCGCTAGTGATGAGCAATTCTTCAAAGACTTTAATTATTTGCTAAAGTTTAGTGGACCCATATGACTGTATAATGATCCAGCTTTAACATCTTTCGTAAACGATAATGAATACAATTACGTCAGAATTATATAATTTTAGATGATCGATTTCTATTCATTAGTTTTTACAGTGTATGCATGCTTTATGACAACCATCGATCACAGGAAAACGAAAATTAATTTTAAAAATTTGTGCCAACTTAAAAATACCTACCGAGTTAATCTATGGCATTATAAAACATCAATAAATATAACGCAGCTAATTTATTGAAAATGTCAAATTAGGCATAACAAACACATTCAGTAGACCTTTGGCCTTAAACCCTTTTCAGAGTACCACATTTTATTTAAAACATGTGACATGACTAAATATGGTCATGATGACATTATCATGACGTAGGCCTATGTGCGTACAGCAGTTTTTTGTCAAAGAAAATGTAATAGTCTGGGCAGAGCTTAGCTTATTGTAGAAGCATGTGATGAAAAAAAGATGTCAAATAATTTGCTGGGCGCATACGGTACGTATTGCTTTGCTGGGCACATTGCTTTGGCTGCCAACGATCGGCCGACGCGATTCCATTGAAGACGCTACGAGTTGCGCACGATGGATCGTTTCTGCTCAGGCTACCTTCGACAACCAATAAGCGTTAACACAGTGCAGATGGATTCGTTTCCCGACAATCAGCCGAATAATGATCTTTTCGATTTATATAGCAGCTTGCGACGTTATTACTTCTTGTCATTAGATCCATAACCATTGGCAAACCAATACAAAGTTGGCAAAGGTACTCATCTGCTCCCTGATGAGTTTATACCTTGATGACAGTCGGGCGCAGCGACCATTGCATTCAATGCCATAAGATCCTACTACATATTATACTCTTGGGACGGGAGAGACGTTACGTTGGTAAATCGTTTTGCTTAAAGATGAAACGCATGGCGAGAGATTCATTACCCGAAAAGATTGCTCGATTGCTCATCCTTTCCCCATTTTCTCCCTCATGGGCGCCGTGTTACACTTGCTGGTAACGCTAGTCCTGCACTATGGACCACTTTTAGTGGCATCCCATAGGTTATGTCATTATTTTCATACAGAACCTATGATGGGCGTATATTTTCGCTCAGTGAGTTTGTTCAGAGCAATCGAGTTTTCTAATAAATAATACCCAAACTCAATCATGTGGTCTTGTTTTATTGGAGCATTGTCACCGTAAGCAAAACTATATTTTTAATAAATGAAATGAATATATATTGGAACAAAGAAAGCGCACGTCTATTGCACTTTATCAAACATAGGCCTACTCTCTCGATCCGTGTTTCCATGCGTAGAAATCCATTCTTGAGATTACACGATGGCGTACTCTTTGGTGACCATTGCTCGGTTTTCCGGTTTGATCTTGTCATAACTCACACATAGACGGTATTCATATTACCAAATATTGACCCGATAAATCCTAGACGTTCCCTCTGTTGGTTCAGATTGAAACATAAACCAATTATATTTACACATTCTTCATCTAGATCGATACACATCCTCGTGTAATTCACCAGCTTTGCGTTAAAACATTGTTTAATGGAAGCAGTCGCTAACACCCGAAGCGGATAAAACAATTTTACACGCACTGATAGACTTCCACTGTAAATATTTTTTTTTTATTCCAATAGAAAAACAAATCGTATTTGCCGACATTTTTTAATACAGTGTTATTACTTGTGGGTGTAATTTATTACGGTATGCCAAGGTTTTCTTCAGTAATTGCACGAAAACAATTAATCAAGCCAGAGCTCATTCGACAGATCGTGTTATTACTCAATTTAATAAGACACATTCTGTAGGTCTACCATAATAGACTAACTCAAAAGAAAAGCGCCCATAAGATGAGAGAGGAAACAGCCGACCAACTTGATTAGAAAAAAAGATTGAAAATGAAAGAAAAAGAAAATCATTAGGCCCTATGTATGTCATGTCGTAGTTTTAGGTAGGCCTAAATCAGTTTGATTAAATTGATATTTATCTGAATATTTTTTGTATTGTGATTGTGAATTAACGTGATAAACTGAAGCAACATGATGTCGTAAAAGAATTACCTAGGCCTACTCATAACCCCGTTCTGATATATCACAACAAATTTGAATAAACACATCGTAGTGAAGAATTCATTAAAAGCATATTGGCGGCTTCCCAATAAAAACATGCAAAAACATCATTTGTGGAATTGATGAAGAGTTTGCGGTCAAAAAGTCGAAACGATCTCAAAGTGCGAATGCAATATTTTGAGGTTAATAGCTATCAGGGAGAAATCACCCGCGTCATTGCAATTCGATTCACAATCAATTCAAAGTTAACGGGACAAAACCCGCAGAGAAGCTATATATAACCATCTTTGGATCGATTCACAATTTTAATGAGATATTTTAATACCGTTTAATAATTAAATAAATAAAGATATATTGTTATATGAATTAGAAATATATATGAATAATTATGACTTATTTCCCCATAAGTATTTTTAGTTCAACAATCTAGTGTTAGGTTTTTAATGCGCCTTCTCTTGACCTTCCAAAATTACTGTACATGCACAAACACATACTGTAACAATGTTAACAATAAATAAATATATTAGTTATTTATTTTCTATTTATTTTGTCTAATAGTTGGTTTCTTGCCATTTACAACATGTATTATGAGACTTAGCAAGTGGGACATTTTTAGCTGTGACAAAATACAGGATTTGACAACCATTACAGAACCGCTCAAATTTAATTATATAATATATGCCTAATATAATATATGATAGTATGTTAAGTTATTATTAAAAGACAGTAATAATACTGATAAAAATAATTAATATATCTGTACTGTATTAACCAATGATTGAAACAACAATAATTAAACAATCATAGAGAAAAGACTAATAATGTAAGTATTTTTCTTTGTACAGTCTATTTATATTTATCATTGTGTTACTTTTTACTACGGATATGAAATTCTGAAATAAAATGTGAGGATGAATATACAAAAAAAAAATATCTACGCAAATACAGGCCAGTCTTAGTTATTACAACGCATTCTACTTAATTGCATCTAAGTGTCTGACCTAGTTAAGCTAAATTACTTGCTCGGAATATGCTTGTGTATGCGCGTTATGAATTGATAAAATTGATTATTGTTCAATTTAATCTTACCCAACACACCTACAATTATAGTTGAAAGGCCAATTACCGCTTTTTTCAAAATGTCATGTCCTTGTTACTTCAATACTCTGATAAAACAACACTACATAGGAATTAAGTATTAATAATTATTATTAATACATTATTCCATAACAGGTCGCATTTGAAAATAAGAACAATTTATATATTTCTAATCCTCTGGCAAGTAAGAGAAAAAAGAAAAAAAACCCCCCAAAAAACAGGTTGTTGAGCAGTAACTGTCATGTGAAAACATGTGACATGTGAAAACATGTGACATGTGACATGTGACATGTGACATGTGAAAACAATTCTAAAAAATGTCATTGAAAGACGTACTCCTTTAATCCCTTGTTAAATAAGACAACACTTAATACAATAATACAATTTAACTTTACATAGATTAAATAATAATAAAACTACTTTACATTTTACCACACAATTCTATACAGTTGAAATGTTACTCAATCGATAAAGATAAAATAATGAATTACATAAAATGCTTCAACAATAAAGGAAAATTGAATTTGATTAACAAAACGTAATAGGCCTATACCACATCAATGTGGCCTAATGATAATATAAAAAGAACGGAAAAAGTTTAGTTTCCAACAATATTCAATATTTTCATTGGT
>NW_022688773.1:433079-436238 GCF_011630105.1 Anneissia japonica | reverse complement strand
CCTACGTGTTTATTCTATACGGTGCTTTAGTGTACCGGTACGAATGTATTGCGTTGTTTGAATGATTTTATTGTGAACGCAACACTTGATATTGTGTGCCACTGATATAAAAGTGTACGATTCAATAAAGTTATTATTATTATTATGCACCCGCCTCGGTCGTCGTTAGGTGGAAATGCGCCCTCACTAATCAACAAGAAAATGATGTATGAATTTATTAATAGGCTGTATAGTCTAATTTTAATTATTCACAAAGTAAGAGAAGCAAATTAAATAAACAGTGAAAATGAACTTACAGACCGTGTTTGCTCTATATCAACAACGTGATAACTATGTCGTGAAATTATAACCAGAAGCAATGATGATTTAACCCACATCAACCTAATGTGATTGATTGATTTATTTAGCGGAGATTATGTCTTAATAATTGAGCAATTAGCCCTCCCCCCACCCCCTCCTCTCAAAAAAAAAATATGTTGGCCACTTTATGGGAAAATCCAAAAATGGGTGGTCGGTAGGAAATCTTATTTTTCATTTTTTTTTTGCAACCAAATTATGTGTTTACGCCTAAAAAGTAGAAAACACACTTGTAAATAATACAACAATTTTTTATTCGTATTGCGTAACACTCAGAAGAGTCCAAAGCTATTCCAGCCTTATTTGCTTATAAAAAATATTGTTCGTTTTCAAGAAAAAAAAATTAAAGTGCCGACCCTTAATTTCTTAAAATTTGGAATGGAATGGAATTCTGGATGAAGTTTTCTTCACTAATAACGTAGGCCTATTCCTCATTTCTATAAACACTACTATTATTTTGGTTATTATGATTATTTTAGTAATACGGTTCTCTGTGCTTTGGATGCGACAAAGGCCTAAATTAATGAATTAGCTGCAAGACAAACGTCAAGCTACATAATGTTATTGTCACGCCTTAAATTACAGACAAAGCGTAAATTGAATCTTATTGCATATTTCAATCTTATTGATCGTATGTTACTGGTGATGTGCCTTGGCATCATACGGCACCGTACGGTATTGTGCAAAAAGGATATCTCACAATGTTGGGCTTTGTATACACTAGTACGGAAAATACGCCCAATCCCAAGTGGCTTGACGCGGACGCAACGCACGACACGACTAGATCTACTGTCAGGTACCTAACCCAGTAGCTGCGGTGCCGTTGCTAGCGTTTGCGCAACGCGTTTAATTTGCTCAGGTGTGAACCCTATCTTTCTATTCGTATATTTACCTTACATTTTACTCCCTGAAGCGCAGACACTTTGAGTGTGCACATTACATACATGATAACACATACGTGCGTATCGCACATGACGTGATTGGTAGAAACTAGTAGCGTAAAGCCTATGGTCTGGGATGGGGGTGGGGGAAACGCCGTGGCCTCCTGCCCAAAGGGGCCCGGAGATCCCACCTACTAATAACATTCGAATACTCCGAAACAATGTAGGAAAGGGCTACTAGAATTTATAGCGACAGAATTGAATTACAGTATTGTTTGATATTGGGTAAAGGGGCCCACGTATACGACTACTAAAATACATGGGCCCAGCACTCTCTCTCTCGATTCTCAAATGTGAATTACTAACACAAAAGCAAACTTTTTTGCAAGAAAAAAATGATAAAATTATAGTGCCCACATTCGTGCGCGTGTATGGTGGAAATCTAGTTTGAATGAAGTCCTGATACAGCTCTTGTAATAGAGACCGCAGTATAACTAGCATTTATCCTGATGTGCGATTTTATTGCTTTTATGGTTGTTTTTAATAATAGTATTATGCACGTGAAATTTGATCTTTTATCTTTTTAATGTTGGTTTTTATTTCGATAGTACAACATATGTCCTAGGAAACGGCCAGGCATGCTAGCGGAATGTCAATGCCGTCCCCCTTCACTTGTTAGCATACTTGACAGCGCTGTTCAAATATAGATGCCCTCTATACTAACAGATTCATACTGCGTCAGGACACTGGCGACAAACACCATTCAATTTGGTAAAGTGCACCGTGACCTGTCTGGGGAAAGCCATAACACAACACTTTTCTCGAAAAGGTAACTCTGAAGCCGACAATCGTCGGTCGACGCGTTCCATAGCGACAACGCTACGAGGCCAACGCAACGGATCGTTATAATGACATGACTATCAGTCTGCAATCGGCAATTAACAGACGGCGTGGCGTCGTCGAGGGATCATCACAGAGAGGAGTTGTTGGATTCGTTGGCAATTATTTCACCACCAGAAAGACCCCACTGGAAATATGTCTTAGGACTTTTGTGGGTTATATTTTGGTGTGTATCACACAGAAGAAATCCAATCCAATCAGTAAATAACCTACAATGTAAAATGCAAATACTACACTATGTATTTCAAAGCTTATGGACCAAAAATTGCCGATGGCGACTTTTTCACTCTAAACATAATGTGTGGCAGTCTTTATTAGATGATGTTCTACTACCTAAAATAAGTTATATTTAGTTCGTAGTCATATCTCTAAACCTCAAAATGAGTCCTGGATTCTTAGACATGTTTTATGAGTGAATTACTGGAATCGATAACTAAAGTTATGAGTAAAGTATTACAGATTCTCTGCACTAAATTATAAAATACTGTCACATCCTTGTGCTAAATACTCAGTTTAACAATTACGCTGGTTTCGGGATGGCACGTCCTGATTAAATTGATGGAACACCATCAGCTCTCAAGGTCTATAATTATATGAACTTGTTTTAAAACACCCTTGAATTAAACCTTCACAATGGCGATTATGGCGAAACTCTAACATAATATCAAATAATAATCTTGTCTAGGGACCGTTCTATCATTGTGTCAAGCTTAAGCAAATAGCTGATTGGCAACAAAAGTTCATTTGTTGTTTGTCCTTGTAAAACACTCAGTAATGTACATATGAGATCAATAGTGAGTCCTATGAATTAACGACTTTAAAAGCCTCAGCACACCTCTCCATTGACAATTGAATGTCGAATCAACAAACAAGGAGTGAACGACAAGTGAGATGGTAGCTCTCAGTCATAATATGTTCATTCAATTTACTACTGTGTACCAGGGTTTTTAATTAAAAAACAGGAGCAATTTTAACATGTCGGTAGAAGTATTTTATTTCGTTCATTTATGCTACATATATC
>NW_022688773.1:402063-433025 GCF_011630105.1 Anneissia japonica | reverse complement strand
TGCTTATTGATAGGCCTACATACAATTTGAAGTAGTTTATTACCCATGTGTCCTATTAACAATTTATGTATGCTCTTGTGTATCTCGATGCCAAGTGCTTCGTAAGCGTATGTAGGCCTATATCACCAGTAGGCCTACCTTCTCCTGGAAACGTGATTCACACGAAGCATCAAACACAAGCTGTTTTTTTACGCAAACGCAAACAGGTTAGTATCTCAATCTCCCTCAGTCTCCTTTTTGTTAGAATGCTGAGAGCGCTGTGCCTGCGCGCGTGCTAGCTTCAGGTTCAACAGCTTTAGTACAGTGGTCGCGGCAGCGGTACGTTTCAAAATTTTCTAGTAGTTCAGCTCATCAGCTCAGCGGTGACTGCGGTGGCATAGTAACCGTTGCTTGCATTTTCGTGACACCTCTTTAAATTGCTCTAATCTTAGCTTACGGTGCATGCAAAAAAATAAACTAATTGGTACTAGTTGTGTTAACTAGAACATTTTGAATGGTGATAGCCGCAGTACAGCGCCGTATTAGTGGTGAATTGAAAGTATAGCGTACCACATAACTCGAATCTTTTCCAACGAGTGTACTGTGATATTAACACGCAGTGGCTGTTCCTGACACATCCTTTCCAAAAGACAGTGCGCTGTATCATACATTTTCGGACAGTAGCATAGAACCAGGAACAGAAATAGGCTTACATCCTTGTTTAGCACACACCGTGGTAACTACCATCGGATCAAAGTGCTACAAAGTGTTTCCAAGCCTTCAGTTTATGGGAACTGCTTCGTAGGCATGCATTGCCGTGAACGCTGAATACATCCAAGCTAACAATTTTACGTTGAAGTAACGTTATATTAACGCCAAACTTTGGTGTTAAAACATGTTTTTGTAAGACCATAACGGATTATGTTTCGTGTGTTTGCAAGTAAATAACGCTGCTGCAACGTTAACGTAATTTTCTGACATACCTTATCCACAAGATTCATGACTTTCGCGAACGTTATAATAACGTTTTGTGTTTGTTGGATCGTAAACACGTGAAAGCCACATTGAGCTGGAATCATGAATGGTGAGCATAATCTAATAGAGTCTAATCCTACCAATTTATGATGGATTGCAGTAAATAATTCGGGAGGCGATGACCAATCTGAATTGCAACAAACAGTAATCGCATCACACTTCTGAGGTTTTAAACTAAGACTGCAGCCCTTAAGTGTTGATTGCTTCTGTGGTCGTCTGATCCAATGAATTTCATGCCGACGTCGTTATGGAGTACAGTTTTCTTGACTATACTTTCACTCATTCTACGTAATATCTCCCCTGAAGTAGCGAGACTTTCCACCTAATATGGCCAATTTCCACAATTTTTTTTCCAATTTTATAAAATTTAAACATTTATCTAGAACAAAATTTATTCTCGAAACAACTTCTAATAATAAATAATATGACGTCTAAGAGCACGCTTAAATATTTTCGAGTTGTTATTCTCCAAACTCGAAGGTCAGTCACTATACAAATCTAACGCCAATTTTTAGAAAAGATGTTTCATTAGTCATGAATTGACTAAACATAGGCCTAACTAAAATTCAAGGGGAAACAATTCCTTCTGCAAATGAAGACTCTAGTAAAACAACTCGACGATTTGACCTTTAATCTGGTTATCTTCAGGAATTATGTTGGACACAACATCAATATCATCGGTTAAAAAAAAAACGTAAGAACCCAATTCTTATCTATATTTATGTGAGCATCGTGCATGCGCCAGTGACTTTTAATCCGGTTTTCCGCTAGGCGAATTTATTCGCGCGAATCAACGCGTCGGTTCGCTTCCTGAGCTTCCCAAAAGCTCCGATAGGAATGTGAATAGAGTACTAGTGTTACGTCACAATACCGCGTGATACTACTCCGTTGCTATCGTTGCAAAAAGAGTTCAACCGGGCGCCATTTTCTCCATTGACAAACCATTGATCCCAATTTCTAACGTAATTATTAAGATGTTGTATCTTACTTTTTCTTTGTAAATTTTAATTGGCGAGCTTTTGTGTTTTTAGTACATTTTGATGGTAAAATATTAGATTTTAAAATGCCTATTCCAGAAAGCCTATGAAGTCATTCAGGCGTAATGAACGGTAACCAACGCCTGTTTACAACAGACAGCGCCACCTGGCGTCGTGACAACACGACTGTGGTACTCTATGCGCATGCATATGAACCGACGCTTTCGATTCGCGCGAATAAATTCGCCAAGTGGAAAACAGGCTTTAAGATTTGATCACACAGAATCACAAATGCACAATCTCGATACTTTAACTTTTAAATGGTTATGACAGCTACTGTCATAGCCTTTTGACTTATTGTTTGATTTACTGTTACACTTACCTCCTAACTATACTAAACGTGACGCAATATTTCATCCATAATTTTTATCACTAAAATAATAGAACTGCTAACTATTTAGCGTATTTACTTGTTCTCTCATTTGTTAATTTCATTTTTTTTAAAAGAATTATTCGCTAATGACGTAAACATACTTTTACTCTTAAATCAATCGAAAATCAATTATGAGATTAAAAGGTGGATTTGTTGTTTACGGTCTAGATTTGACTGACTATCGTACTTTCTTTACATTTATTCCAAAAAACAAGATACTTTGGGCCTATCTATATATGCATTTCAGAATAAAAAGTTCCCTAGTATGCCCAGGGTTGTAAATGATATGTGTGACGTCATGTTGTACACCAGAGATGTCGATCAGTTGGCAATGATTCCAGCGTAAGTAGAACATACTGGCGTTCTTAACTAAGATCAATTAAATCTAGAATTCCCCAAATGAGTTAATGCATGAATACGAATAGACATTTAATTGAATAGTTATTACTTGGGCCTACATGCATCAAATGCATTTCATGTTTTGTCTCATTTATTGTTAATAACGGGAGGTTCAACAACACGTAAAAATACAACTGTTTGGATTAAAATAACACGCCTTACAAGAAAGCAGAACAAGCTAAACCTACTACTCGCGATCAACGTCTTTAATTTCCTGTTATTCATTTAAAGAAAAATACGAATAGTAATTATGTTAAAATTGTGCCGAGAGCTGTAGCGCAAAGGGAAATGGATCAATACATAGCATATAGCTAGGTACAGTAAATTCCGTAGACGAAAGGCAAATTCAAGCCGGCAGATGGTCTTCAAAATACAAACGCCTGAATTATGTCAGTGACCTAAGATTGGGTCTATACACACGCACGCGTGTAAAATTAGATTCCATCCGTAGACCGATTAAGTGAAGAGGGTGACTTGAGTTCCTCCACGTATGCACTATTAAATGCCATCGTGTACGTTATGGTATTATATTCATTTCTACAATGTATGCAAATAAAAGACATTCAACATAATTATCTGAATGATATGTATGTATCCGATAACATGAGGATTGGTACAATACGTGATTCGAGAACTGAAGGAAACACAGAATTGTAATACTTCAAACGAAATTGAAGAAAGACGCGAAAACAAATGACGTTTAGTATCAATATTTACTTTCTCTGGTTTCGCTTCGAGTACTGTGATTAAAATTAGTGTTTGGCCTATATGAATAAACCAGGTTAATTAGTATGATAATATGATCCTAAAGTGATGATATGATAAAAAGAATAAAGTAGAAATAATGACACTAACAAACACAACGACCATGAACGATAGATTTACGATGAATCTAACATGACATTGACGATGATAATGATATGATTACGATGATGATGATTATGATGATGATGACCATGGTGGTAGAGATGATGATGACTATGATAGAGATGGTGATGAAGAATATGATAGTGAGGGGGATGATAATAATGATTGTTGTTTTTGTTGTTGATAATAATGACGGTGATGAAGATGATAATGATGAAAAATATATAACGATTGTTGTATAATGATGATGACTAAAATATTATTATGGCTGATACGATTTTTAAAATCTTTTTATTCTTATCGAGTCCATACACGAGTTCATACTCTTTTGAGATGTTGGTTGAACTTGATTTCCATACAATTGCTACACTTTCACGTCACTACAGCGTTTTTAGTACAATCGTTGTGCTGCGTAGCAGTCCCCGACGAAATCGGGGAGGTCCACAAATCGGCCGACCAATCAGCATCACCAAAAGCTGCCATAGCGTGTAGCGATTGTATGGAAACTAAGCTTTAGTTATAAGAACTCAACGATACATTTATAACAATATACATTGTATAGCTGTGAAAGGATTGTTAGCAACGGCCGCGACGAGAACGCTCCTTCCTTTTAGACATAACATAAATAATGTTATTAGTATTATAGTTTTTTAAAATTATCTATGGCTTATTATCAAATTTACTACAGGATAACAATTAGCACCAACATGATGTTATTCTACAATACGTCATAAGAGTTTTTGCAGCTAAGACAATCGCCTTCTTATCGACGGTCCCATGTTCAAATCGCGCAGACAACATTATATTTTCAGGTTTTACCGAAGACTAGATTATTCGACTCCCTATTTTAATGTGTTATTCGTTAAGAACAAATATCTCTCCTTTAAAAGTAGCTTTTCACTAGGGAAGGAGTGAAATTTGATTGAGCCCTGTAGGCACTCGTTTAGATTGGAATTCACTCCTTTGCACGTTGGAGAGCAAGTATTGACTTTCGTCGGTTGGCGAGAGTGGAGCGGAAATGTTAAATATATTAAATCCCAACACTGTCTACCTTCCACAATTAGTATTGGTTATACTTCATTATTTTCATGATTAGATTTACGTTGGCGATTTTGGAGCAATGTCATAACATCTGCAAGTACTTCCCCTTCTGTTATCTCGTGTGTAAGTATTGTTAGCAGCAATGAGATAGGGAAACGTACTCGGCATGGAGTTGTATGCATCTTTTTGTGTCTGTACATAGGAGCAGTCTGGTGCCATGTTCGTAAATTGTATAAACACATAGTGCACGGATTGATGGGACGACGGAAATAAAATAATATTATGTTTACGGCACTATACAGGTCCATAATAAGATGCATTTCGAACAACATAGACTGAGGCCATTAACAATTATCAAAAAAATGTTCTCGAGTTGTCAAACAGTAATCTTGAGGGGGGGGGGGGGATCAGAAATCTTTCTACAATTTTAGTAGTTCTCATGTCATGCATGTATTATTAATTTAAAATAAGACATATGAAATTGTATTTTGACTAATCAATACATGTATTTATCTCTGTGTTGGCTCTCATGGAGTGGCTTATTTTATCCTTAGGCCTAATAAGATTCTCCCGACCATCAATTTGTTATAATTTAAATTATATATGTCAAGAATAATTGTCTATTATAATTTTGGTCAAATAAAACCATCTGAATTCTGTCACATTTTGTAAATAGTTCGATGTCGAAAATATGAAACGTGTAGGCTGCCTGCGCCTCGACCTCTGACGATTAGTGCCAACAAATTTTCACAAAAAATGCAATGACAAAATTATCATTATTTTTTATTTTCGGTAAATATTTCAGCTGCTCCAAATTTCTTCCCTATTCTTCTTTCTTCCTATGCTTCTTCCATATTTTCGTAAAATTTAATATATTTTACTAAATACATATTTACGGATAATATATATATATATATATATATATATATATATATATATATATATATATCATTTCGATACATATTTACATATTTTAACTGAACTCTAGAACTAGGCCTGTATATACATTGTCTGTATTTAACATATTTCATTTGTTTTTGCTTTATTTAGATATTATCAAATATTATTATAAACTTAACGATTGCAGTATTTCATATAATATATTTTTCAAATGAATATCTACACAATTTCAATTAATTCAATACAAACTCCAAAAATGGACATAGTAGTAATTCTTATCTATTCATTAACAAGAATAACTTTTATATTTTATGCTCCGGCTATATTTTATATAGCCGGAGTTAGTTTCTATCTAGGAAAACCTTGCTAAAAAAGGTACACTTTCTCCATCAAAAGGCTTTTTCTACGAATGGAATTACCTGTTCGAAGCACGAACTCCTGTAGCCCAAACCCAGTATCGTTACGATTTTTAATCGTTCGGGAAATCCACTCACGATAGCAAAACCAACACATTTATGTACCGCCTTCGAGTTTGATTAAGATTTTTGGACAATTTTTGTATGTCGGCATATAAGACGACCCCTGTTTTACAGTCGAAATACTTACTTTTTTCTGCTGTTAATGGCCTTGATACTGCATATAGGTGGCTAAAGGCGGAGCCAAATGTAGGGCTAATTTTCCAAATAATACCATGTTATAGGCTTTTAAATGTTCATCAAAATCTTACATCCCAACATTTAAAATTGCGTTCATTCATACTAACAGTTAACTTCACTTAATTTAGCAAATTTGCGTGTTACGGGCTATCCGCACATAATACGAACATAATTTAAAAATAAATAAATGTGTACAGTTATATTTATATAACAGTTATAGTTATATAAACAATATATAACAGTTAGGCTATATTTATATAAACAAATGATAAAAATAATGATAATAATAATAATAATAATAATAATAATAATAATAATAATAATAATAATAATAATAATAATAATAATAATACATTTTGAACAGGGGACAAGATGTTGTTGTTATTATTATTTATCCATTCGTTTATGTTGTACTTATGGTGCTAAGCAGCGAACCTAATTTGAATATTGTTATATTATATGACATGTGTGTTTGTTGGTGGGTTGGTGGGTGTGTGTGTGTGTTGAAAATACATTTCCTTTCTGATTAGTGGTCTTACTAAAGTAAACTGTTAATGCTTATTATATTATGACATTGTATTCCGTTGTCATGACTAATGTATCATCTTCTATTGATCTACGGCCGTAAGGGTCTCAGTGATCGGTTTTTAAATGGATTTTGATGATGAAAATTGTCTGTAGCCTTGTTGCTAAGATGCTTATCTTTTAATCGCAGCTTTCATGGCATAAAAAAAATGTGTAAAACGACAGGATTTGTTTTCTCACGACGAAAACAACTCTAATCTCTATAATCATCCCCTTAACCAAATAGGTGTTTCGCGACTCCGCCTCTTGAATTCTCAGTTGTAAACTGGCTGTGTATTATATTATGTTATATCGCGTAGGCCTATTGTAATTTAACTGACTTAAGCGGATGTTTGTCAGAGATGGCATCTGCAGCAATTATGACATTGTATTGAAGATTATAGAGCACCACATTCATCTTGTAATTGGTTAGAAACGATTTGAAAGACATTAAATAAACATGACGTAACTAGCGTTGCTCCTCTTAATGCTCGTAATAGAGCCCTGGGTTTATAATCTAGGTAGAAGCTACAGATATTCAAAATACCGAGCATTTATATGCGTATATATGGAAGATTAAATATTCAAAAATCGGCATCTCATTAACCGCTGTCTCTTATACACATCTAGATGTGTATAAGAGACAGGTGTAGCTATAACAGGAACGATAGAATTTTCAATTATCTGGCCCTGATAAATATAGCTGTCTCTTATACACATCTAGATGTGTATAAGAGACAGGTATAGACTCGAGTGACTACAAGAAATTGTGTTACAAACGGCGCAATTTTGCTCCTAACTGATTGCATTTTTTCAGACGTAGCTTTCTACGAAATATTGCTAACATTAATTTATTATTAATGAATTACATAGTTAATCAATTAGTGTATGTCTTTCGCCGAAGGTTAACTATTAGCGAAGTGAAATTCATTGAATCGATACGTAATAAATATCAGTTACGGTAACTCACAGCATACAATATAGGCCTAACTGATGCTCCTGGAAAAGAGCCAATCAATTACATTAAGTGCTGTATTACCATCCAACTAATATATGCAATATTAGCGAAAAATCGTTATCGACACTTTTGAAATAAATTTTGTACTGGCGATACAATATTTTTTTCACATTCACTTGAAGGTGCAGTACAAAAGTACGGTAAGTATTCAAATTGCAGATTGTCACGAATGTAGACAGAATTGTGATAAGGCCAATGCTACATACCATTTTTGTGCTGTTTTTTACAGACTTGAAAATGCTGTCTTTCATTTTTATGTCATTTTCTAATAATACTAATAAACATGTATCATTTTTGTTATCAGGCTAATTTGTTATTATAAGGCCTATCATCGTCATCACATCCATCATCATAATTAATTTCAACATCATCATGATTATCATCATCCTCATCATCATGCTCATCCCCATCTCCACCAAGGCCGACCTCCTATGGACTCCAAACGTGTAGGACCATGGTTCTTCATAGGTGGCCCGCGGACCAAATTTGACCCATGAAGCTATCCAAAAATAAAAACAAATTAAATTAAATATTTTGATAAATAATTTTCTCATTATAAATGAAGACAACAACGAAATTCCTAATAAAGTATATAGGCCTATATATTAATTAACTACCAAAAGTCATAAGAACAGAAGCTTGTTATTTTTAATGTCTATCTACTTTTAAATTTTGATAGATGTGTATAAGAGACAGTATATAAAACGTTCGCAAAAACAATGATTATGAACGAATAAACCGAAACAATTAAATGATATTGGTCGACAAATGCACTAACTGATGATTAACGTTGTGTCGACTGTTGAATGATTAATGCAATTGCACCAAGTTTTAGACGAGCTCCCATTTACCCGTTCATGTCTATGTAACATCCTGAGCTATCTATACTTCTATTGGCCGTATGTCACGCGTAGACTAATTAAATATTAATATACACATTGACGTTAATTGGTTTAATCAAGAGAAAATTCGACACACACTAGCACGATTCAAACACAACGGCAGGGGTTACTACACTGTTATTATATTATGTCATCATGTCTCATTCTTCCTCTTTTGAAAAGTTTTGGCTGCGTTTTGGTCATGTTTGCGTGCTACTTTAACCCCTCACATTTTCGGCACTCACTGCGTCGTACGACCGTCAGGACGAGTCGTTGCGTTTGCGCGCGTGTCGCGTCGACCGCGGCCGACAACCGTCGGGCGTCCGGCTTAAGTCTCTCGGCTAGGGTAACTAGCACAGTGGCACAGTGGTTGAGGAATTTGTTGTATTGGCGAGTTGATTGGCCGAGCGGTTAAGTCTGGGGCACCGTAACTTTCAGCTCTAATATCGGCGCTGGTTCGAACGGCTCACTCGCCAATAGTTACGGTGGTGGAACAAGTCTTCTCGAATAAGGACTTTAAACCGTAGAACAAGTGTACGCATTTGGCTCGTGTGCACTTTAAAGAACCCAGTACACCATTCGTGATGAGTAGGGGGTTACCCCGGTGTACTGGCCCATTAAGTCCCCTGTTGTTAAAAATGGATATGCCACGTAGGACAGTGATTAAGTTCACTTATTGGCATATCTTTGGCGCTCGTGCCTAAAGAAATGAAATGAAATGTAAGTGGCTGAGATTGAAAATTGACTGTGGTGCCTGGCATGGGCCAGTAACGTTGTTTGCGTTTGCGTAACGTGTCGTAATTGTTCAAATGTGAACCAAACCTTAAGCCGTGCATTTATTACCACGGTCGAACCGACGAATCCAACTCCACTCCCTGTGCACGACGCGACGCCGTCTGTTGATTGCTGGTGGCTGTCTGAACGGATCGTCATTAAAAACGATTCGTTGCGTTCTTCATGGAATCACGTCTGCCAGGCTTTACTGTATAGACTCGAGTGACTACAAGAAATTGTGTTACAAACGGCGCAATTTTGCTCCTAACTGATTGCATTTTTTCAGACGTAGCTTTCTACGAAATATTGCTAACATTAATTTATTATTAATGAATTACATAGTTAATCAATTAGTGTATGTCTTTCGCCGAAGGTTAACTATTAGCGAAGTGAAATTCATTGAATCGATACGTAATAAATATCAGTTACGGTAACTCACAGCATACAATATAGGCCTAACTGATGCTCCTGGAAAAGAGCCAATCAATTACATTAAGTGCTGTATTACCATCCAACTAATATATGCAATATTAGCGAAAAATCGTTATCGACACTTTTGAAATAAATTTTGTACTGGCGATACAATATTTTTTTCACATTCACTTGAAGGTGCAGTACAAAAGTACGGTAAGTATTCAAATTGCAGATTGTCACGAATGTAGACAGAATTGTGATAAGGCCAATGCTACATACCATTTTTGTGCTGTTTTTTACAGACTTGAAAATGCTGTCTTTCATTTTTATGTCATTTTCTAATAATACTAATAAACATGTATCATTTTTGTTATCAGGCTAATTTGTTATTATAAGGCCTATCATCGTCATCACATCCATCATCATAATTAATTTCAACATCATCATGATTATCATCATCCTCATCATCATGCTCATCCCCATCTCCACCAAGGCCGACCTCCTATGGACTCCAAACGTGTAGGACCATGGTTCTTCATAGGTGGCCCGCGGACCAAATTTGACCCATGAAGCTATCCAAAAATAAAAACAAATTAAATTAAATATTTTGATAAATAATTTTCTCATTATAAATGAAGACAACAACGAAATTCCTAATAAAGTATATAGGCCTATATATTAATTAACTACCAAAAGTCATAAGAACAGAAGCTTGTTATTTTTAATGTCTATCTACTTTTAAATTTTGATTTTTAATTTCAAAAAGATCATGCGTGTGAACATGGCTCCATATATGAATGTGTATGTTGGTTTGTACGCAATCTTGTCTTTGAGTCGGGTTAACCCACTGAAATCTAAAAAAAATAATTTGCTATCAAAAAACGCGAAAGATTAATTTAGTTCTAGCTATATCTGGAAAACCCTGGGAAGATTTTAAAATTTAGTAGACTCAAAATCAAGGTGGTTTGAGGCTTTACTTTATAGAATATAGCACTATTACGGTGGCTACATGCCACCTGCTAATTTTTCCCCCGGATATTTTTCTACCTAGAGAGTTATTCCCCAGGCTATTCCCCCACCCCCATTTTTTCGATGCATTGTTCCTCCTAGTTTTCCTATTGATTTGTTTCCATCAGGTTATTTTCATTATACTTTATAAGAGAGAGAACATATTTTTTTTTTTATTTTGTGTTTTCTCTATATCAATTAATTATTGTCTAGTCGTTGTAAGGTTACACCTAAAAGGTGTGCCGATGATACAAAAGCGTTATTCAATCAATTGACTAATTGACTATTGATGCATTCGCAATACAGTATTGATGAAGCCTAAATACACATTGTAGAAACGTTTTGAAAGTTTAAATCCGGTTTTACATAAGAAACAGGATATCTTTATAACGTGTTTCCTCTTTTGGAATTTCGATATCACACCTATTTTCTAGTCGTTCTATATACCCATATTTCTCTGCACCTACAAAAAACACTCTGGCAAGTAGCGGAAGTATTATTTTCGATACTTCTACTTACAGTACTTTTGAGGTCAATGCCCATTAGTGATTCTCTTCTACGATACGCCTACTTTTATTTCAAATTATGTGTTACGGTTGATGGTAGCAAATACGCATATATTATTAAATATATTTTATTTAATTAATGTTATCTAATTTGTTTATCTATCAGAAAATTAGGTCAATTTATGTTTTATAAAGTATGCGTATTATATATACTTTTAATGTTTATGTTACTAATGTTTCTTATACACCGAATGCAATTTTTTTTTAAATTGTTTTAACCAACTAGTATGTGAACAGAATATTGATGTACGTATTCTTTGCTTAAAGTAACAGAATTTGTTACCATATAGGACTTTTGTAAAAAAAAAAGAATTTGAAATTACCAAAAACATTATAACGACTTGCTTAATTACCGGTACTGAGATTTTATCTTTTGGCCCGTGAGCCAAACTCAAAATAAATGTTGGCACTTTAAACAAATTAATTAAGAATCAGGGGTGTAGGAGTATAACAGGAGGGGTAAGAAAGAGTGTCGAATTTTAGGAAAGGTTCACCACCGCAGCTTATTCATTTTTTGTTCATTTGAGTAATGAATGTTTGAGTACATAGTTCGGGTGCTCAAATTAAAAATATTTTTGTTTATGTACCTGATATTGTCAATAAACACTCCCTAAAAACAGCTTAAAATGCTCAGATTGTCAGAACGCGCGCGTTTCAAATCACGCATTTCAATTATTTCAGGTTGGTAACTATGTTACCTACCTAGGCATAGGTTGGCAGATCGGACAAAATAGGCTTAGCCTAACTAGTATTCAATAACATACAAATAAAAACACTATTTTGGTTTGACGTCGTAATAATTTATGTACGAAAGTGTGTTCTTCAGGCCTATCAGTTCATCGATCTATGAAAGAAAGACTACGTATCCAACTGATCCTCAATAATGTTGGAATATAGAATACATGCCAAGTTGGAATTAGCTAGAGGCTTGAGATTTAACAGGAAATAAACCTAATTGACGTGAGTCGAGGGCCCGTCCAAGGGCCCTGACAAATTTTAGGCTTAGATGCTTTCTGGTGCACTCTGAATATCTCTAGTGCTGAAATTAAACCTTAAAAAAGTGTAGCTATAACAGGAACGATAGAATTTTCAATTATCTGGCCCTGATAAATATAGAATTGCGAAGGTTTATAGTATTTCGATAAAAAGTATGGGTTTAATCAAATAAAGCTTTGATATTAGTGGAAAAGTGTGAGATTAAAGGAGTGGCTTGAGAGCTTGAGGTTTGTTGGAAAAGCGTGAGGTTCACGCCGGATGCGTGATACTTGGTATGATATAGGCCTAGGCCTAATAATATATTGACTGTATTTTTGATTTATTTTCTATGGTATAGGCCTAAGAACAAGATGAAATCACCTGACCTTTTTTTAAGAGGGGTAAAACCTTGAATTTTGAAGAAATTAAAGGTCATTAAAAGACACCTTAGAAGTCGGGAAAGCTCATCCTCGGCCATCTAGGAATCAAAATTAAATTATAAACCCCTCTCATTTTTGGGTTTATGGGAAAATGAACCACCCTTTTTCAAATCCTGGATTCGCCCCTAGAATATACAGATGGAATTTGTGTCTGTAAGTTTTTAAAGTGTCGAAAGAACATCCCTATAACATTCTGTTACTTCTAGATACAATAATCAACATGTTTACTAAGGTATCGAGTCAATAAAAATTCCAAATTATTTTAATTATAGCACTGTTAATAATATAATCAAAATTATTCAACCAGTAGAAGACCTGAGAGGCAGCCTTTTTATATCCTGCTGTAGTAAACGTGCAATTAATCCAAAGTGCACTGTGATACAATTTACAGTACCGTATTTAATATACAACTGTCCTAAATTTGAGCCTTGAAGGACTCCGGATGTAACAGGCAACCATGACCATTACCATTACTTACTAAGAACGAATTTTTCATCCAGGAAAGAAAGGTCCACAAATACCAAATTTCTTGATTTTATACACTAGTACACCTAAACTCACCTTATTGTGCGAATTAGCGTCCCTCACCTGATCATCGAGACCCCCCCCCCCCCATTCAGCAAGATATGGAAAGGCTGTAAATTGTTTACTTAAAACAGAATGATAAAAAATATTATTAAACATAATATTGGCCTTATCAATAACCGGTATCGGTAATAGTTTTAGTAGTTTCATAGTCAGGGGTCCACGTATAAAGATTCGACTTCAGAGAGATCTGTTTAAATTATTTTTTTATAAACACATTTACATATTTATGTTGCTGTGCATGGTGATAATCATTGGTACTGACTTCCGGGAGACAGTTGATAAACAACAGTTATTAAAAAATTGCAATATCCTGAATTTGCGGGAGATGGTTTATATTCCAAAAGTTTCTTCGCGGGAGTGCTACAGGCCTTCCCGCTGATTCACCCTGGGACTCTGGTGGAGACCTGGGAACCCTAGGCACTAAATTTGGTCTTTAGATTTCTCTCTTTTTTTAAAGTAAAATTAAGAAAAAATAATTAAATGTTTATGTTTTTAAATGGATGACTGCATGAGCTTACTTATTCTCAGACTGTTTATTGTTAATAAAACATACGAAAAACACTGTATACGCAAAACACCTTATGATGTGCATTGGCTAATAATTTTACTTGTTAATCATATAGGCCTATAGCAAAATTTATTATAGAAAAATTGCATTATCCTCATTATTTTATAGTGGTCTTTAATTGGAGAACAGGTTTTTATTTGGGTATGCCAAAAAATTTAGTCTTTGTTCTCTAAGTAGAGAGAGTTTTTAATTAGAGGGAACAGCTAATGATAAAAGATAAAACAAGAAAACATGTAAAATTTTATGAATTACGCGGGAGATAGGTTATTTTCCTGGAAATTTTTGCTTGCAGGAGGCGGGAAGCTGTCCCGATTTCCTTGAAACTATCACGTTATAGGGTTATATATGCTTACACTTACCTTTGACCCAGAACCAGAATCGTTTTGGATTTTTATTTAGCTTCTGTAGAAACAAGAAAACAAGATCGATACTTCACCTTGCAAATATGTTTAAAGTCAGGCTCCGGTGAAAAAATAAATGATGTGTTATACAACTGATTTTTTTATGACACGGAATGGTTGATGAGATATACAAATGATTTTTCTATGACACGGAACGGTTGATGAGATACAGATCTTTGAATGTTTAAAAACTGGGAGAAAAGGGGCGTAAACACCCCTTTTCCACCTTTTACACCAAGATTTTATATATTCAAAAAGCTGTATCTCATTAACCGTTCCAGAGTTTTTTCTCAAATTATGCTTTTTGTGTCTTAGGAAAATCAGTTGTACAACATATAAAAAACACAATTGTCTTCCTGAGCCTGGCTTTAATATTCCTACTCATAAGTTCATCACAATGGAATTTAATTTAGTACTGCTTGAAAAATCTACACTTATAAGTTTTACATCTTCCTTGTCAAATCTCGGAGGGAGTATTTTTGACGATTGATCGCAGGAACCACAACTTTGATAGTAGTAAAACATCAAGGCACTCAATCATCATCAAAACACTGTGCATAATGTGGAAACTATACTACACGTTTCATTTTCATACCAGTGGTATTAGAAAAATTAAAAAATAGTTACATGCTACATGGAGAGAATTATGGATGGAAACATGGAAACAAAATATTATGTCACCAGCATACTTTTTACGTGGACGCGTTCTGTTTCAAGATAATATAGAAACAAATTCCAACCCTGAAATTTATAATTACATGTTCAATGTAAGTTGTAAATGTTATTGCTGTTATGATTATACTTTACGCTAACGTACAGTAGAATCATCACCAGTTCAGCCCACAGTATGATTATCATAAATATTATTTTATAAGTTAGATGCTTGCAGGAAGTAGCATAGCACAGTTTGCTAAAACTTGCAGGAAAAATCCAGAAATGTCCAAAAGGGGTGAGGGGGGGAGACGAAGTGAAGCCGACCCAGATAATACTACATTAGGGGGTTCGGGGGCATCCCCCCGCGAAATTGTTGTGTTCTAGACGCCCGAAAATAACCTCAGAGGCGTGTTTGGGGGATCAATTTTTTCTTTTTCTTTCTTTCTTTGCTCTTTTCCCTTTTTTTCCTTTTCCAAAAAAAAAGGGGGGGGGGCCGGCCTCAAATCTGCCCCTGAGGTGTGTTCAGAACAATAGATATTTTGTATCTTTGGTTGGGTTGACTTACCTGTCCTTTGTCACCTACGAGAGGTAATGTTTTGATTAATTTAACACTTTTGGTACTTGTACATATAAGCTTTCAAATATGGATAACATAATGCTGATACTAACATACTGCTACTACCATGATAACATAATTAATGTCGAAATATTGAATCCCGACACGATGGCCTGCATTTCAATACTTGGAGTATGTATTACTCAGTACTATCTTATATGTGCTTTAAAGGTGTTTAAAATAGTCCCTTGTCTTTCGTAAGAAATATGTCAGTCGATCCATGGGTATAATCTACAACCAAGGATTGTATAATAACTTGTTATTTGTTACTTGTATAGGGCCTTTCTTTTCAGTGACGAAACGCATACTATGCATAGGGATTGCTGTGAGTTCATAGAGAGTCACCCATCCTTTCTTAGTCATTAACTATAACAAAATCAGTTTACTTAATTCTTTATAGTACGTTATAACAAAAACCTAATTATACCTACTTTCACCCTAATTAAATTTATATGCAAGTCATTTTCCTTAGTTGTTTTATGTAGGTTTCGCTTAGTTCCTTCCATGCTTTGTGTTTACTGTGACAAGTACTGCCAAAACTGCCAAAAGTTTACTTCGTGAATTTGAATGCTATTATAATGTTTGTTTTCAATCAGATACCAACTGATTCTCGCAAAGTCCAGTGGTAATAGTTGGATTAAGCTGAAACGGAATGCAAGTAGATTCATAATCATTTTATCAACACTAAGTATTTTCTATGGGACTTGTGATTTAGTAATCATATTAGCAATTTTACGAAGAGCAGGCGGACATAAAGAATTACATCTAAAAATGCACTTAACATTCGATTTATAATGTTTTGACAAATCATCTAAAATAATACAATCTAAATCGGTATATGCTTAGAGCTACCTACTTAAAGGTGCAAATCATCTGATTTCATGGATTTATAATCTTGATAAAATTGCATCCACAGGTGTGGTACAATGTTTTGTACTTATCTTTACATGTTAAAATGTAAATAATCTGAATTCTCCATTCTGTCGTTAGATAGTTGTAATGGGGCGCCTAATTGACATATAATCCACTGTACTCTCGACAATCATAATGATAAATAATAATAATAATAATGATAATTATAATAATAATAATAATAATAATAATAAAATAATAATAATAATAATAATAATAATAATAATAATAATAATAATAATAATAATAATAATAATAATAATAATAATGCAAACATACTTCAGCGTACTATATTAGTGTAGGCCTACACCAAATTACCAAAGTTAAAATAATTTCTCAATGGTGAACAGATCATCACTTTACATTGGAGAAGGTTACGAGTTAGACCGTAAGATAAACCATACCTCCATGGATAAACTAACCTTTTGCCTGAGAACATTAAACAATGTATTCGACAAAGATTGATTGCTTCCACAATCCACGACCACAATCCACGATTGAGGAAGCGGTTGGCGCATCGGTTGTGGCTTGGATTCCCAACCTCGAGGTCGGGGGTTCGAAACTCTCGTTGTGCAAATCGCTTGTGTCCTTGGGCAAGGCACTTTATCTACAACGGTTGCCTCTCTCCACCCAGGAGTACAAGTGGGTACCTGGTAAGTTCGAACACAACTGCGCTGATTACTAGCTGCAATATTATGGAATTCTCCCCAGGGAGCTGAGTATGTGTTCCATATGTGTTTGATCCAATGACCGGGGTAGTAATGTGAAGCGCTTAGAGGCATTGTGCATAAAGCGCTATATAAGAGCGACATATTATTATTATTAACACAGGAATTGGCTATAAAAATGGTAGTGTACGGATGTGTTGTAGTTCAGGCCACGCTATGCAGTAGGTAATAAAGCAAAAAATAAAAAATCACAGAGATTAGTCGAAAGCATATATCGCATCGTATTAATTTAAAAGATTGAAACAGATGTATTTTTATAGAAGGTAGTCCACTGATGCTTTATTCAATTGTGTAAGTATTGTATTTGCCCCAGCTAATAAAATTTGGTCTGGATAGTCCTGAATTCACTATGAAAGTTACGTACAGAGGAGTTAGTCGTCATACAGTTAAGCCCCAGATTGAGACATTCGGTCTGGAGTGTCCCGAATTCAAAATGAATTTACGTATAGAGCGAAACGGTTGAGGGGGAAGGAAGTAGGCCTACCCGCGACTCAGACCTCATCCATAATCTGACCAATCACCCAGTTTTGTCCATAGTTAATTTTGGAAGTCGGACAAACATTTCTTCGAGACAACTGTAATAATTTATTATCTTGGATTGTTAGACGAGATTTTCTTGGTGGTTAAAATGTTTGCCTACCAATCCAGATCACTGTCATTTTTGAATGATTTTTTTCTCACTACCAAAACATTCCATCAATTCCATAATTTATATGCAGAGCACCTAGTGTATATAAAATACAAATAATATATATCTTGCAACTCAAAAATTCTCTGACAGACAAAATATGACAGTGTGTTCTCGGCTTAAGTGCTTGTCAATGATTTAGCTTTCTTCCAAACTCAGCTGTCGACATATAGAGAATGTCTGAAATACTTAAGACTACAAAAAAATGATAATACTGAAGTACTTCAGAAATTGTACTGCTGAAAACGTAATCTTGTACAACACACACAATTATAATAATCTTTTACTATTACAAAAAATTAAAAGTATAGTTCATGTTTATTTGCTTGGTATTTCAACCAACTCTGATTTTAAAGTGAGTGATATTTCTATAAATATTGATTAACGTAAAAAGCTCTACTATCGGATGTTTGTTTTTTAAATATTAGAGGAAAGTTTTATCCTTATATTCATTAACCCATTAGTTTAAGACAAGCTACAATCCCATATTCTTGCTGAGTGAATAATGATGTAAAAGACTAATAATAAAACTAAGTTCGATTTAAAGACGTTTGTTTTAGCTCGGGGCTTGTTTTTATTCATTGTTGACGTATAGTACGAACGAACTTCCCTCATAAAGGTTAACGTTCTAACCGCGAGGAGGATACTACACATGCCAAAATAATGGGAAATTTATTTCTTGTTTACACAGTGCTTGAAAATGACGCATTAAATATAAAACGCTACAATAAAGCAAAAATTTTATTATGTTTTGATATACAATGACGTCATTATTACTGATAGATATTAACTGTACTGTGGATACGAATTGGACAAAATATTGGGGAGCCTGTATAGTTCAAAATAATAATAACCGTCTGTTGTAAGTGGCCGGATTTCTATCTATTAATGCTTTAGTTTTTCATTCGAATGAATGTTATGTATAACATTTTAGTTAACAAAGACGCTCAGAAGCAAAATAATGAGTGTCTTTTATAAACTCATTTCCCTTACGATTGAGTCAAACTGCATCAACGATTGTTTTCCATAAGTTACACCGGCTAATGTTCGAATACGTTTGCGTTGGTTACGCGTCTAATTAAAAGTAGTTTACATTGAAACTCGTCTAATCTATCCGAATGAATCAAATTTTACGACCATTGATTGTCAATGAACACGGTAGGCCTACATTCAATGTTGCAAGCAAATTGTAAATTATATGCAATTACTCTGAGTCATTGCTCAGTTGATTCAATATATTGTTACTTTGTACCAGTTTAGTGTTGTTCGGTGCCACTACTCTGTTTGTTCTTGTAAACATTTCCTAATTTTATTGGACTATGTGAAGGAAGCCCAAACTACAAGCTACGAGACCTAGATTTTGTAAAACACGTATTATTGACGTTTATCACAAACATCTCTTCTTAACAGCAAAATGGCCATTGTTTACCATTGATTCTTTACAAAAAATATCTTGTATTTAAATTTGAAATGAAAGCTTTATGAAAAAAAAAAAAATATTCGTGACAGTACATTTAAGGATACTTTTAGTTGAAAATAGTGATTTTCCCACTAGAATTCACTATCTTGATGTGTCACCATTAGATGAAACTGGCAAAATTGGACAAAAACATGTAAAGAACCAGAATTTATATACCACCTATCACAATCCCTGAGGAGTATCACTGGTCATTGCTGCTTGCACGCACACGACCCATACATGCATGCCATACCATCCTACCACATACCCATTTCTACTCTTGGGTGGAGAGAGGCAAACATAAAGTGTCCAAGAACACAAAGCAATGCGACGATTGAGCGTCGGTCTCAAACTCCCGATCTCTCACGATGAGAGGTCCAACACCTTACATGCTGCGCCACACGCGCCTGCATACATTTTTACAGGCAGTCAATATGTTGCTTTTTTATGTATTACTTAACGTGGTGTAAGCATCCCCATTAGTGATATTATAAAAATTATACGATATGCCTACAGTATATACATGTTTACACACAATCAATGTTGTTATTGTTTATGAATTGGGCATAATAAAATCGATATAATGACTTATAAGGCATACGCAAATGAAAAGAAGATGTATTAGGCCTAGTTAACATGGTATAAACACCACAATTAGTTATATTATCAGAATGATAGGCATTCATAAAAAAAAAAATGTATTTGTACCTATCAGAAGTAATTATAACACAAAACGTATCCGATTGGTACCAGTTGTTTTACTCTACCGACTGAGCCATTACGCCAATCTGGTGTTTTCTTAAGACAAACATCAAGTAATGCATAATATACTTTCCAATATTCACATTTTATCAAACATTGTATGCAAAAAAAAAGAACAACAAATTCTACCTAAATGATCAGGTTCGGTGACAAATAAAATGCTGATACACTTCTATACAGGTGCCAGCACCAGACATCAATTATCTGATCAGAATCCCCGATCAGGTTTGGTGAAGTCATCATAAGTGATTATAAGCAAAGACGCCTTTACAGAGAAATTGACACTTTTTTTTTCAGAATACTTCAATTTCAGTCTCAACTGATAGAAATCTATCTAAATGTACTGCGGATAATTATGATGAATAACTGAGCTGCTTCAATATTAACTCTGATATTTTCGCTATACTTATGTCTTAAGTAAAATGTGTTCATACTAAACCTTATTTTTAGACATGTCTAGGTACTTGCATGTTGAAAAAAAAACACATTTTCTTATGCGTCAATCGTGAAGATGCTTTTGTATATTTTTTTGTATGTACGAAGATGACACCACGATACAAATTGCTACGTGCTTATTGGTCAGAATGAAGTATCACTTCGCTGTATTTTGGAATATATCGACCAAGTAAATCTCGTAAAAAATTAGTAGAGTGGCCCTCGGGCATTTTTTTCTTGCAGTAGCTCTTTCATATTAGTATAAAATATTTATACAATAATAAACCTTAGCTTCCGGTTATAAAAATATAGATTTCCCAATTGGCTACAAAAGCCGAAGGAGTTGAATTACAAAACCAGCACGACAACATCGTAACAACTTATTATTAAAACAATGTTCAAACTTGTATTTTGCATGGTTAGGGAACCAATTATCTTGAGATTAAAACAGTCAAATCGAGTATTTAACCCTTACTCTTTCGTTAAATGATCCAGTCATTCAATATTATGGGCTATAAATCTATTGGGATCCGTAACGATATGGAAGGCCTATATCTTATTAAAGTCAATAGGCCTTGTCTCTGTTTCTGAAGTGATATATCAGTTTGGTAATGATTGTGAATTAACTTTTGATAAGCGGCACACGCATCTTTTTGGTATGTACAATATATTTCTATACTAGTGATTTATCGCATGTGCTCAGCGTTTTGACATAAATAAAACAGTAACGTAAATATAGACACACTCTACTTACCTTTCAAATCGATTTTTCTTCTTCTTGATATATTAAAAGCTTACTGATATCAACAACCAACATTTCCTTGAATAGAAACAGACAAAAACAGTACTTTAAATTATCGTAATGAAAACTGAGGATGGTGTATCAACTTCTGATGAGTTCTAGGAAAGCCATGGAAACGTTCTCGATCTATTAAAAAATATTAACAGGAGGTGAATCTCTGACGAAATTCGCGCATGCACATGATATTTTTATCTTCAAAATCTATTGTTACAATGTAAATAAATGAATGTGTGTGTGAATAAATGAATAATTTATTTATTGGATTTAATGAATGAATGAACGATTTAATGGATCGATGAATGAATGAGTAAATGAACGAATGAATGAATGAATTTATTAATTAATGAATAAATGAATGATTGAATGAATGAATGATTGAATGAATGAATGAATAAATGAATGGATGATTAGAATGAATGAATGATTGAATGATTGAATGAATAAAAAAAATGAGCAAATAAATATATGAATGAATATATGCATTGATGCATGAATTAATAAACGAATGAATGGGTGAAGGAACAAATGAATGAATAAATGGAGTACTCGTGTAACATATCCAACAAATTGTTCGTAGTCCAAAATAGATTCCACGTAGACGGCTATCCGAGCGGTAAATGGTCCCTAGTGCGAATTCCATTCCAGTTCCTGAGTTGTTCTACTTGTTGTCGCCAACTTATGGTAATACTCATAAATCGATAAAGTTGAAGATCGGCAGTTTGACAGACAGTGAATTTAACACATTAACATCAGGAAATTATAACGGAATGCGACCACCAACACGTTTAAAGGAGAATTGATATTCAAAAATACAAAAATGATCTTTAAAGTTAACATTTTACCATAAATTGTTATAATGGTACACGTAATACTCGAAGAGAGACACAAATATTTATAATGATACTCGTGATATATATTTTCGAAGATAAAATAAACACATTTGTATCCTCAAGCTTATATTTGCAATATCAAAACGAACTTCGGGCATCCTACACCTGAAGGTGTACCACAACATTGGTAAGACACATAGCATTAAAAAATGACAATATAATTAAAGAGTACATATGATGTTTGAACGTAAGGGCTACGTTCGTAAGGGCTACGTTCGATTTTCAACAGCTACATCGATATCAAGTTGAACTTTATTAACCTTAATTACTTTCGTATTCATATATTTTAAATTCAATTCAAGACACGTGTATTTACATTTTTGTTTATTGACATAATTGTAGTGATGCTGATACAGAATGACGGAGGTATAATAGTAAACGCAGGCTTGCTTGAGGCAGTAATGTCTTTACAGAAAGAAATCGTTACCAGAACGGCTGACGTTAATACAAATGGAGAAGCAACGAATTGATAGCAAACGAAAAGAATAAGGCAACACAAATCCCTTGAATCGCCTATGAGTGGCGGATCCAAATGTTTTTGCTGGGGTAGCCCGTTATTAATTTAAAGTTGGATTATTTACAAAAGATTCAATAATAGGCCTATTATCATTTACTCGTACAGGCTGTTTCTAACACTGGCTACTAAATTATTTTTTAAAGTAAAAATATGTACTTTATCTGTATATAAGCTTTGTAGATAGCTTTGATAAGTAGACTGAGAATGCTTTGATTCTTGTCTAGTTTAAATCAAAGCTATGTCACCTACCGGTACTAGAGGTAATGTTTTGATTGGTTAGACACATTTGGTATTTGTTGTAGCCTCTAGAATATTTTTTAATTCCTGATGATGACATAATTAATGTCGAAATATAAAATGCCAACACGATGGTGTATTATACTGCCGAAAACAAATCACATGCAGTAGGAATAACAATTACTTCACTCTCCCTCTGGTACTTAACTTGTTAAAGACATGATTATTTTAGTAATAGGCCTATTGTCTATATTATTGGCGGCTCATTTACAGAATAGTCAAAATATCTTATATTGCGATGTTTTGATAAAGACTTTATTTATCGGCATCGCCGATTTCGCGAAAGTACTTTAACTTAATTTTCTTTTGATAGCACATAACACAGGAAGTGTTTGGCGATGATAATCAATCTGACATTTTCCTATGACTGCTAAAATGGGACCATGTCGGGGCAATTTTAGAAATTGAACCCAAAAAGATTTCCCTTAATTAGGAGCCGTGTAGGAAACATAACATACTCACTGAGAATGTACATTTCTCACGCGAGGACCTATCAAATAGTTGTTTTCATTAATTTTACTCCCCGCCTTTCATTCGTATTTCACTGCGGACTCTTTTAAAATTGAATTAAATGTTGTTCCAATCTCTTATCTCTAGAATATTTTGTTTGATTGTGATTCATAAGAGATGGTTTAAGATGGCATAAGATGATAGTTATCATCATTAAAGCTACATTTACACTAGACACGATAACGACACAACAACGAAACGGCGATAAAAATGCCCTCAGTTTTGAAGAATATAAACGAAGCGATGATAAGTCGTCGCGCGTCGTTATCGTGTCTCGTGTAAATGTATGGAACGCCAAAAGGACAAATTACAAATGGCGCAGTGCAAAAGTCAGTCGCAGTGCAAAAGTATCAAGTGGCGCGGTGCAAAACTAAAGTGGTGCAGTGCAAAACTAAAGTGGCAATTTAGTTTTGGACTGCGCCACTTGACTTTTTCACTGTGCCCCTTGAATTTTGCACTGCGATTGTAGTTTGTCCTTTTAGCGATATCACACCAAAAGGACAAACTATAATCGCAGTGCAAAAGTCAAGTGGCACAGTGCAAAAGTCAAGTGGCACAGTGCAAAAGAAGTCAAGTGGCGAAGGACAAAACTAAAGTGGCGCAGTGCAAACTCAAAATGCGTGTCCCACCACATTAGTTTTGCACTGCACCACTTCATTTGCACTGTGCCACTTTACTTTTGGCGATATTGTATGGAACGCCAATTTGGCATCAAAATGGAAATGAACTCATTTTTACTAGGCCTATATTATATTATATTATTATTATTATTATTATTATTATTATTATTATTATTATTATTATTATTATTATTATTATTATTATTATTATTATTATTTCTTTGTTCTCGTCGGGGACATATCGCCGAAAGGGGACCTTGGCTCCGTCAGGCAAATCCTGGTGCCACCCCTCAATCAAATTGTATTTAGACAATAATTACATACACATTCGCAACACTATAGTGTAGCCCAATAGCATGACTTACGGGTAATTAACAGCACAAGCAATAAATATGAGGGAGGGCACATAGAAAAAGCTAAATGTGGCTTTAGCCGGGCACTCTACGACCGACGTCATTCTAGGGTGAACGCAAAGCCACGACGCGCGCGCAACATATCGTATTTGGTCAGTTCAGGCTAACTACAATCAGCAGACTAGAAGGCGTCATGTCGTACGATGCTCACAGGGGGTGGAGTTGGATTCGTCGGCCGACGACGGTCGATCGTACGACGCAGTGTCTGCCCGGCTTTATTATATCATAAACATCAACAACAATTTTACCATCATCATCATAATCATCATCATCATCATCATCATCATCATCATTCATCAACATTATCATACAGTATGATCACACCGTCATTATCAATAATGTCAATCATTATCATAATTATCATCATCATCATCATCATCATCATCTTCTTCATCATCATCGTCGTCATCATTGATCCTCCTCTCTACTTGTATATTTTGTGAAAGAAACTAGGTCGAAATTTTGGCGGTTACAAGAGGAAACAGTCGGAAGTCGCGTTGGCCGATTTGATACAGGCTAAAACAATGGTAGAGGTCAATATTTTTGAAATCGAGTTTTCAACAGAATCATGTAATTTAAATATTATAATAATCGGATTCACTCAACAGAGAGCCGTTATAACCTGGACGTATGAACAATTACATTTGTTTACCTTATAAAACACGAACTCATCTTTATTATTACCAAACACGTTTTAGAGCCAGCCATGTCGTGTTTAGCATCATTATAAAGCTAATTTTATAAACTCGACTTTGTTCGGAAAATCCATTGTGATAACTTTTATTTTACACCAATTAAAATCAGGTTCTTTTCGTTATATAAACCAAAGCTCTCCTTGACGAAGACTATGATAACGGCCCGCTGATTGGTTGATTTGATATTTCGTCATTTTATTACTCATTGCGCATGCTGTGTTCGAGCTTGAACGTTTCCCTCTTCATTTTTCTTCATACAATTTCGGTTTAATAATAATCATTGTTGTTAAAATTCAAACATCCTGAAATTTTAGTCGTCGTCTATGTGGTTAAATTTTTTAAAGCGCATCCTCTGAATATACTTAATACGTCATTACGTATTTTTTTGGGTGAAATTCATGTGTTTGTGAAACATGGATAGTACTTTCTTCTAATTACCTAGGGTTTTTTTGTGTTGCTATTCTCGCTTTAGCTTCGCGGACCCGTCGTGTTTATAGAGCTATTATTAGCCGCATTTCTCCTGTGGACTAATCGTTAAATCTGTAGTTGTTTTCGGAGCACCTAATTACAGGACCAAGGTGAATAAAGTTGAAAATATTTGTCATTTTAATGGGTACATTTAAAAACAGCTGAAAAATGAGACAAGATTTTACACGAATTACAAAATCAATGACAAACACGACTTTTGTGATGGGTGATAATTGCAGTAGTAAACGCGTGTGGTATACCAGCAATCTTGTCCCGCTTTTGGTGGTATGCTTACAATTAGCTAAACATGCTATAACTGCTTTCAACTCCTTGCTGAAACCCTGTTTGTATGAAGTACCCTGGGGTTCAACGTAAAAAAACAGGGCCATGAACATTTGTTGCAGTGGCGTATCTAGACGTCTTGAAATGGGGGTGCTGATGGAGGGCGCAAAGGTGAAGTGGGAGGGTTCGATGATCAGTTGAGGGGTGATATTTCGTAAAATAATGTGATTTTAGGTGGTTTTTTAACTGCTTGACCGTGATTTTTTTGGGGGGGAGACTGTGGCGGGGGAGGAGGCGAATAATACTTGGAGAGGCGTCCCCCCCACCCAGCGCACCCCCTAGATACGCCAATGATTTGTTGTAAATCACCTGTAGTTTATGTGTACTGTACACAATTTCCTGTAAGTCCGTTAAAAAAGTTCTGAAGTTCTGGTAACAACGATAAGAATTGAGGTTCAGAGGTTCGCCTGCGCAGACCTAAACATTGATGCCATACACTAATACGAGAGTGCGCATTTGTTTGACGTGTGATTTACTATTATGCTACCTGTAGGCCATCTTTCAAGTTAATAGGCAATTATTCGATACGATATTGTAACTTTACTACCCACTTTAAAAGCAAGCAACGCGTCATCAATACCGTGTTAAAGACAAACATAACATATCAAAATACAAGTTAAAAGGTACAAACTAATTAAATATAGGCTAATGTATAATTATTCGTAACCTTTGTAACACTGACTTGCTAATCGGTATACTTTTCACTTTATTTTATTATTAGCCTACAATTTTCGTCATTTTTTTGGGTAACAATAAGAAGATAGTCAAAAATAATTCGATTTTGATGAGAAAGTTTATAAAAATAAGACAATGTGACGTAAAAAATTATAGCTATTGCAAAAGTTCATAACGCCTCAAAATGCAAGCAGTAAGTTCACGTACAAAACTAAAAAGAATAAGATACGGTCATACGTCACTCAAAAACAATAATTATTACCATAGATATGTTATTAACTTTACATTGCATTGTTTGAGTTATTTTTGTAAGCCAAGCGCATAGAGATATCATGAGGCAGCTTAGCTCAGTCGGCTAAACCGTTTGTAGCCACTGTGTGTACGCTAAACCGCAGAGATCTCTTGGTCCCCGGTTCAATTCCTATCGGTACTCCTTGTGTTTCAGCTGGAGGACTAGCGCGGGAAAAGCTAATAATAATAATAATAATAATAATAATAATAATAGAGGATGATGATTTATTGATTTTATTTTAAGCAGATTTAATTAGGGTAAACCATCCAGCAGAGGCTGATGATAGGGATGGTGATGAACATGTTAATGGTGATGATGATGATTAAATTACTCGATCCATACACCTTTCAAACCCTCGCCATAGACGTCTCATCATATCCATTATCATCCATTATCTAATCAACCGCTGAGTATTTTTTTTATTTGATTATTGATGTGTAATCTATAAATGTATTATATCATATTTGAAGGCATACTGTGCCGGTCGTAAAATATTCATTACAATATCCATAATGCGGTGTCATTTTCTTTTGTATGGAGTCAGCATATCATTACCTTCAGGCTAAAAACAATTCTAGTTTTATACTCTGATACTTTTAGAATACAATTAGAATATGTACTCGTATTCTTATGAACTCCTTTGTAGATTGAAACTTTATCCGCATTTGAAATATAATACAATGTAATTAACCAGGTAATATAAAAAGCAATATCGTCGAACCAATTTAAAATAGGCCTAGGCCTACTTCTCGGAACCATACATTTGAGTTTCTTGAGTAAGAGAAAATGTTATGCATGTTGCTTACTAATGGGGGCGCTATAGACACACGCTTTAATTATACAGTAAAACCTCGAATTGAAGCCCAATGGGCTTAATCTCAAGAAGAAGCCCATCTTGAATTGAAGCCACCTCTTTAGTTTGCAAAAATAATATTAGCCTCGAAAAGACGTCCATTTCAAGATAGCATATAAAATTTACAGCATTCACTTTGAAAAGAAGCCCATTTCTTTACTTTGCAAAAGTAGCCTTGAAAAGAAGCCCATCCAAAGTTCGCAAAGAAAAAAAAAAAAAAAAAAAGAGAGAGAGGCCCAGGGCAGGGGATCGTACGTCCATCGCACGAACAATCCCACTCCGCTCCCTGTGAGCCTCTGCTGATTGTCCGTGGCAGCCAGGACGGATTATCGGTAAAAACTATCCGTTGCGCGCGTCGTCGCGTTGCGTTTTCTATACAATCGCGTCGGCCGGCAGTGAGTGCCCGGTCTAACTTGACGTTTCAATCGTAAGTGTAGATACGTTCTTCCGTTGGCCTCAGCACGTCAATTGCTATAGAATTGTGTGAACAAGCTTCAAACTGGTGTCTAATATGGTAGTTTAAAACCAAATAACTGCTCAACGAGTGATTTTTGGTTTTCATTATTTCACGTGTTTTTGTAATTTCTTGCTAAAATTGATTATAAAACGGTGTTCATAATAAATAATATTTATAATGTTATCGACTATACTACACAGTTCCATATTCTTATGTGAAGCGAATAATTATTAGGTGTGCTTGTGTGCGGGATACGAATCCCATGCTACACCGTTTCGCTGTTATATGCCTACATTAATAAAGTACTGTTTTCCTTCTTTACCCCTAATTACCCCTGTATATTATAATTTATAATTAAAATATAATAAATTATAATATACAGTAATTATAAATTATAATATAATTATAGATTATAATGTAAATATTATTTCCAATGTGAAATGCCCTTAACAATTCGTTGACTTTGTCATCAGCATAATAATGAATAAAGTTTTCCTTTATCTCTTAACGAAATAAATCTTCCTAGCTCAATATTAGTTCCATGCCGGATTAGCAATTCTTAAATTAAATTGGTAATATAATGAGTCTGTGTCACATGGCGTGTACGGTACATTAGGCTTGGTTTACACAGAGCATGATAGATTGTTATTGCATCAAAAACGCGTTAAATGCAACGCAAATCACTATGATTTACAATGTGAACCACCTAAAACTGGACGCACAACATAAAAGCAAACGCATGCAAAAGTTGGAAGAGGAGGACTGACGTACGGACGTATCGACACAGCTCATGATTTTCGCGATGGGACAAATAATTAGTGGCTTAGTCGCGTCTTAAGAGTCTAAAGCTTATAATATAAGCTCTGGAGTTTGAAACAGGATTAAGTTAACGGTCAACGAACACGCCGTAAGTATAGCAAACAGGTACTAATTTTACAAATGTTCGCACCTCACCATTGTGATGCACACAGGGGTGGCTCCAAGATTTGCATTAGGCTTGGTTTACGCAGAGTATGATAGATTGTTATTGCATCAAAAACGCGTTAAATGCAACGCAAAACACTATGATTTACAGTGTGAACCACCTAAAACTGGACGCACAACATAAAAGCAAACGCATGCAAAAGTTGGAAGAGGAGGACTGACGTACGGACGTATCGACAGCTCATGATTTTCGCGATGGGACAAATAATTAGTGGCTTAGTCGCGTCTTAAGAGTCTGAAGCTTATAATATAAGCTCTGGAGTTTCTTTTTAATAGGGATGTCTCTTGAATAGGGTACCCCTATTAAAGGGGGGGGGGGGTGGAGGATGTAAAGCCCGCAAATGTACAAATCTACCACAAATGTAAAAATAACCACATATGTAAAAACAGGGTACCCACAAATGTTATAACATGTCAACCCCATATTATTATGTAAAAATAACCACAAATGTAACAAACTTAGCCCACAAGTGTAAACATCTCTTTAACCACAAAATGTAAAAACAATTCGCCTACAAATGTAAAGATTTCCAATTTTACCGCGAATGTCATAACATGTCAACTGCAAATATAAAAACTGGGTGTGTTTGTGCCAGGAATTCCTAAGCATTAAAACCCTTCAAATATCGTGGATATTTGTGGTTGATTTTTACATTTGTGGGCTCTACATCGCCTATGGTTTAGGCCTAAATAGTCCTTATCAGAGAAGACGTGTTCAACCACCCAGGGGCGGCGACAGGAATTCCCTGACGAGGGGTCCAAGCTCCCTGACAAGGAGGTCCACCCACCCCTCCCCCCTGGGGGGGGGGGTTGGACTTTTTTTTCCCCACAAAGTAAAACTATATATTTTTCTTCTATCATATTGACCTTGATTCTTATGGCTGCTTTTCATGGAGGATCCACGTTTAGGCCTATGCTCGGGCGTCCATACTCAGACTTTCTTTTGGCGCAGACAATTGGGAAGGACTAATCCTGCAGGAGTATTCTCAAGCCAAAAATTAAGTTACAGGCATACTGTAATCGTAACAAAAACACAGTAATTTTTTGTATCAGTCATACAAAGTTTGTGGCACAAAATCGGTATTTTCTGTGTAAGTTCACCCATCCTATATCCACCAAATACCAGGGCTTTAAAGCCTAAAAACAACTGAAAAATCTCGGATCTACTCATAATAAAAACAAGTCAATGACAAAGTTTTAATTTTTAATTTGCTTTGTCATATTTAGCTAAACTAAGACAACCATTCTTTTGGCGTTTGTCGATTAGTTGGTAACGGATTTAACCCTAGATCTGAGTGGGGTCTCGCGGGCCAGAATAATTTTGCTTCTCCGGCTAAATTTGGCCTATGGGCTACCTATTAAGAGCCAGTGCTATAGAGAGACACGCCACCCAGACCCTCCAAGTAACC
>NW_022688773.1:397743-402018 GCF_011630105.1 Anneissia japonica | reverse complement strand
TATACATATATATATATATATATATATATATAATGGTAATGGCTGTATTATTTATTATATATATATATGTATATATATATATATCAGGGAACAGTTAAATTACTATATATATAATTCGTTATATAAGACTATGTACAGTATCTTAATATATTTATAGGAGAAGGGTATTGCACGTACAGGTTTTATTCACGACATCCTCATTAATATAACATAAATTTGTTATAGAATAGCACGTCAGACAAAAATGTGACATTTTGAAAAGTAAGATGTGTGAAATACGTCTCAGTCAACAATAAACACCGCGGGAAATTGAGAAAAATAACAATTATGTTATGATTTTGAGCTTGCGTGTCAATAGACATTCCTCTTATATTTCGAGTCTAAGTAGCCTACGACTTCTCACCCATGTTCATTTTTTTCCTCTTTATAATAATGGTAATTTTATTAACATATTTATTCATTTACTTTTGTAATTAATTGCGTATTTTGTAATACCTTGAAAAAACGTGTTCTAATTTTAGGCAATCCAACCAATTTTACCGGCATCGGAGATGATTTGAATTGCTTGGTGGTTAAGTTTCTTGCAGTCCGATCCCCAGGGTATTGGATTCAATTCGTGTGACAGCGGGATTTTCAACTCATCCCTCAGTCTAATTATGAAACTTATATTATAAAGCATAACTGAACCCTGTGAGGGACCAGTAGGTTGCATGGCCGGCGGAACCGGGTGCCAGGGCCCCCTACTTTTTGGCAAGAAATATATGTCTATGCAGGTTTTTGTATGATTGGAAAGAAATGCAAGAAAAGAAAGAGGTAAGGAGGCCCCCTACTTTTTTGTAAGAAATATATGTTTGTTTTATATATATTTCTGTATGATTGGAAAGAAATGCAAGAAAAGAAAGAGGGAAGGATATGGACATGTGGCGAGTTGATTGACCGAGCGGTTAAGTCAGGGGCACCGTGACCTTCAGCTCTAATATCGGCGTTGGTTCGAACGGCTCACTCGCCAATCGTTCCGGTGGTGGAACAAGTCTTCTCGGATAAGGACTTTAAACCGTAGGCCCAGTGTACGCATTTGGCTCGTGTGCACTTTAAAGAACCCGGTACATCATTCGAGAAGAGTAGGGGGTTACCCCGGTGTACTGGTCCATTAGGTCCCCTGTTGTTAAATGGATATGCCACGTAGGACAGTGATTAAGTTCACTTATTGGCATATCCTTGGCCCTCGTGCCTAAAGAAATGAAATGAAATGAACTGAAATGGAGAAGAAAGTTCATCTTACTAGTGCATCTCCCCCCCCCCCTTTTTTTTTAAACGTTCCGCCCGCCCTGGGCTGTTTCTACTCAACAAGATTTCCAGAATAAAAAAAAAATAGTTAAACGTTGCAAACTAGCTCGGTAGCATTTGTGGAGGTACCTGAGAGCCAATACATCAGACGTATATGCTTTTCAAAAGAAATTAAACTGGTCTATGAATACCATAATCAATTCTTTAAATATAAAATGATATATGTACACATGGGTTTGTAAATGCCTTGGCTAAATAGGGCCTAGAGCCCTATTCCAACCCCCGGACCGCCGGCCATCTCCGGCCCGCCAACGATTTTGACCAAGTTCGCGATAATTTTTTTTTATGGAAGAATTTCAGTTAAGGAACTAAGAGAATTTGCTAAAGAAGTGAAGACTCCATCGATTGTAGGCCTACAAAATAAGACCTACCATAGTTTATATTGAAAAGTACCATCAATCTTATACACTAAGGCTTCATATAATAAGCCTATATTATGAGGTATAAAAAAGAATAGGTGGAGCTGTCATTAAAATAATTTGGAAGTACTGTATATAAACAATTATATCGGCCCTCTCTTGGCCCAACAAATTGAAACTAATCACCAGCTTAAAAATATTAAATACTATGGGAAGGTAACATAGAAGGTTTTTTGAAAAAAAAATATATATGTAAGATTATCATTGCTTCAGTTAACTGGCTTTGTAATAAAAGCTATGAACTCATATAACTGTGCAAAATAAGTAATTCAAAAATTGATGGATATTATTTTTTAATCAAATACATTATTAATTTTTAATCAAGTATTTTATACTTAATGCATGTTTAATCATTTCTGAATTTTGGCTTATTATAACTTATATTAAAGAATACGTAATTGACACTAAGGAATTGCACATTGTTGATAAAAAAAAAAAAGCTTGCATATAGATAAAAATTACTGACTAGAAATGAATATAGGCCTAGTTTGAATTTTTTTAAATTAAAAATAATGGTAAAACCTAAAAGAAAAGTTCGAATCTTAACATACTTACTCAGGGTTATGTATTCCAATATTGATTCTATATTATATTATATTTCTGTAGAATTAACTAAATTGAAATCATCACAACTCAGCAAATAATATTATATTTTTTATATAATTATGTTCATGCTTATAGTACCGAACAGTTTTTGTCACGCCACAGCTCTATGGTTAAACACACTATGTTATTCCAACCACGTTCCAACTGCGTCCTTATCCTAATTAATCCTTTGGTTATACTAACATGTGACGTATTATTTGATCAGGTGTCAGAAAATCAGGATTTTTGGTTAGTAGCTACGTCATCAGTTTTCTCGCGTGCCTTTATAACACCGTGGATAAGCTAGACATCAAACGGGTAACTGTCAATTTCAATCGCAGAAAGACAGGGTTAACCATAGGTAATTAAACACTGACCGGAAAACGACGTCTACAAAGAGAACCAGATCTAGATAACACGATGTCTCGCGGAGTTCTGACTCAACAATGATGGATGAGCCTTCTGGTCATTTATAATTTTGGCGATAACTAATGTTATGCTAAACACACACCACACAGGGTATGATACAACGTGTTATTAGAACTCTAAATACAGTGTTGTTAAATCACCATAAACACGTTGTTATAAATGAATGAACGGATGGATGAATAAATGTATAGATAGATAGATAGATGGATGAGTGCAAGAATGAATGAATGAATTAATTAATTAATGTATAGATAGATGGATAAATGTATGAATTAACGAACAAACGAACAAAAAAATGAATGAATGATGGAAGGGAAAAAATGAATGAATCAATGAAGAAATAAACAAACGAATGGGTGGATTGATGAATGAATGGATGGATGGATGAATGAGTGAGTGATGACATACATGAAATAGTGGATGATAGAGGAATAATGAATAAATAAATGAATGAATGAATGGATTGGTGCATGAAGACATATTTGAGTAAGTAGTAAAAGAGAACTGAGTGAATGAATAAGTGAGTGAGGGAGTTAGTAAATAGATTGTGAGAGAGTGTACTTCTCAAATTCAATTATTTTGATATTTTTTATTGTATTTGTTTACATGGTATTTGGTACATGCCTACCAAACTTTTCTATGAAAAAGAAAAAAAAAGCACCAACAACAGAAAAAAACAAACAAAAACAAAAAACAAAAAACAAAATACAAAAAAAACCAAAAAAAAAAACAAAAAAAAAAAACATAAAAACAGTCTCAATATTAAGTACGTGGTATACTATATCAACTTTTTCAATTTCACATGAATGGTTAATACAACGTCAATCGTTAAGTTATCATTTATTTGCAATGCCATTTTCTCTCTTGAAAAGTTAATTTTCTTGTATGACACTGTGAATTGGGGAAATACATTTATTTCGTTCCTATTGTACCTAGCTCTACCTGCGCAAAGGTAGGTCAAAGGCTACAGCGTTTAACATTTGCTGTCGAGTAGAGAAAGAAATGAAATTAGAACCTAAAGAAACTCGATTCGATCTGATTGCTAAAGAGGAATTTAATGAAAGCCTAAATTACATGGATGCCTAGAAGAAGAAAGTAATTGAAAAATTGAAATTGAGTATTTGAGACATTTAATCGGAGGAGTCTCTAAGAATAAACCTAAAACAGACGACACAAACATGTGCTTTTCCTTTGTTAGGGCCTAGGCTACATGCCTAAATGAAATGTCAATATGGTTGAATTCACTTGTACAGATAACAGATGACTATGAAACCATTTTCTAAAAGCTCTATCGTGCTTATTTTTATATGACTTTGCCTAGATAATGTCATAAATATTGAAACCAGCATCATATTTTAAGTAGTCAGATCGCTCTGCTCCTCGAACAACCCTCGAATGAGAGTTAAGAGTGATAACGGACAATGTATCCGTTTCATATATCGGTACTTGTGCTGCACTGCCGCAATTTCAAATATATATATATATATATATATAT
>NW_022688773.1:388652-397689 GCF_011630105.1 Anneissia japonica | reverse complement strand
TATATATATATATATATATATATATATATTGAATTGAATTGACTATGGAGCAACTAATAATATATTATTTTCACATAGGAGAATATTGCACTTAAAAAACAATGAATCCAGTAGAAAATGTTTAAAAGGAATAATCGATTATTCATGCAATATTGTTTATCTAACAATCTAATGTATGGAATACATAATTTATACTGAGCACGTAATAAAGTCGAACAGCGTCTTCCATTGAGTTAAATTTTTATATATCAGTGGAATTATGTTCAATTTCTATGGCTGTTCTTTAAGGTGCAGTGGGTAATTTTAATCGAATCGAAAAATCGAAAATAAAGAAAGAGAAAAAAAACAAAACAAAACAAGTTATGCACATTACTTACCGCTCATCAAATAATATGCCTACAACTAACTCATTTTTAGAAGTTGATTAGACGAGCAACAATCCCCCGATTAAGTGATGATTTGTACACATGACACTCATGGCGTTTGCCAGGGAATTACTCCACACAACTCTGTACGATGAGTAACAATTGACGTTAGAGAGGCTAGTGGAAAAATATCATTGCGAGGAAACCCGCGGCATCTAGATTATCGTTTCGATTTCAAGTCGCGGATGTTATAGTCTGTGCTAAATCTGCGTCGTTGCTGCAACGCGTTACGAGCACAAACGTGTTAAGTTTAATTACTACCGGTATGTCAGTGACCCACGTGCACTTTGAGCTTATTAAAGCCAGAAAAAGAATGCCTTGGTACTAGTAGATCATAACGAGGCTACTTGGTGATTAAAGGGCTTACATAGGATGAAAAGGACAGCAGAGAGTTCATTCAAAATTAAAAATCAATTTTTACCGAATATGACGTAGATAGGACTCCCTCTGTCCTTTTAACAGAAGACCTTCAATCATTTTTTTGATTATGTACATACATCACTATTAAAATACTAAATCTCACGCATAAACATTATACCTGATTTTTTGGGTTCCGGCCCGTTGTCACCCTGGCTTGTTGCCACCCTGCCCGGTGCCGCCGGGTCCGGTGCCACCCGGCCCTTTGCCACCCTGCTTTCTGCAACCCTGCCTTTTACCACATGACCTTTTGCCACCATAGGCCCGTTGTCACCCGGTCTTTTACTACCTGGTCTTTTGTCACCCAGGCCCATTGCCACCTATTGCTTTATCCTAATTTTGTTTTTTTTTTGTTTTTTTTTATTGTATGTTTTAAAGCTATTCTATATAAATACATTTCCAAAATAAAGAAATGAATGTATACATTTACTGTACGCTTTTGTTTGTCTTGTATTGGGGCATCCCCCTTTTATTTCATATAATAAACCATTCTACAAATCAAACATGAAAAACTAAATACAGTACGATATTGCAACTTGCAATATTTATTGCCGTAATAATTTTAATTTCAAGTGTTTTTTTTTTTACATGTTATTGTATTTTAAAAGCCTATCCAATTAGAGATATCTCAATCGATGCTATACAGTCTTATGCAGATTTATATTTCATGTTTTAAGTATTATGCAGTCTGTCCAATAATGCGAATTTCTTTCTCATATTCATAAGTAAAGAACTTGAACTGTCCATGCGTGTAATGAAAAAAAAATATCGCATTTTGGGCGAATTCGCATAAAGGAAAGAAACAACGACAGTACGAGTACGAGGGCACATTGCGTCGGCGCGTAGGCTAAACCATAGGAAGGAAAAAATACATTATATTTATTTCGAGTTACTATAGTGTTTACTCTCATTTGGGATAAAAAATGAGTTTTATTTTGTTTTACGACTGGCATACCATAAGTTTATATTATGTGTACCTTTGTTGGCCTAATCGAGTTGCTGCCCTACAAAAACATTTTTCATTGTAGTACTAGGCAGGCCTAGCCTTAGGCCTACATCAGCGGAACTTTTTTGCCATTTGTGGGGGGGGGGGTGGTCGCATCCTTCGCACCCCAGCCTACGCTCCTGGCGTATGGCCCGATTTATTTCATATCGGAAAATATGAAGTAATTTTACACTTTTGTGCCTATTTTTCACGCTGTATAATTTTTAACATAATGTGCTAACAGATGTCTGGATAATAAAGAAACTTTGCCCAAATAAATTACTTATGTTGTTGAAGCCTGTCTACATTAGAGCAACTTAAACCTGGGTATGCAAATACAAGCAACGATACATTCTTCTTGCGCTTGCGTCAACGCGGCTAAATTGTTGTGGCATGAACCAAGCCTAAATAAAATTGCTCCAACTAATAGGCAATTTGTATTGTAAATGGAAATTGAAAAATACTGATATGTGCTGAGTAACTGAAGATGAAAAATACTTTAAATGTAGGCCTAAGTGTAATAGCCTGTGGGGAAAATTGAAATCAATAATCTACTAACTAAACTTTTAGACAGTTGTTTATTTTAAATATCTTCTTATAGGTTTTGAATGTAATGTCAAGAGTGGTACTCAATTGTGGTTTTGGATTATCCTATAGAAAACTAAATTTTACCTGATCATCCTCGGATTTGTTTGCACCGGTGTCAAACACACAAAAGATACCCAACGAAAGTTGTATTTTACAGTGAAACACTTTTGGTGGTGTATTGTTGGCCATCATTCCAATAAACAAGAATCTTCTACTCTTGTACGGATTCCTTAAAAGTGCATACAGGATTTTGTGCATACAGAAGCAACGGCCAAAGCCTCTCTTCCGATGAACGATCACAGTAGTAGCGACATCTTTTTAGTAATAAAGGGGGAGGGTGGGGGGGGGGCAGTGAATGACTTTCACAAATGGATGGTGTACACCACTTCAGTTCCACCATTGCTGGGGCTGAAGTAATTTCTGATTACAGCACGGCATCGGAAATGACACTCAGACTTAAATTTGAATATGATATTGATATTCTTTTTTTTTTATTTTGAAAACAAAAAATTATGGTGGGGGGGGGGAACACCCCTTCCTTAGAATTCGCCACTGGATTAGCTATATTATTCTTGTATTTCGTTCCTTCACGTAAAAAGTAAAGCAGCAATGGATTGAACCAGGTACCATGGATCTCCACTGTTCAACACATACATTGCGACTTCTAGTAAACCAGGATTTAAAATGCATGATTTACATTCAAAAAAACTATGCCAAAGAAAACATATCTAACTGGAATGTAGGATTGAATAATGTTGGATTTTCTTGTTATTTTATTTCATAGTGTTTTAAGAAACCATGAAAAATGGAGTTTAAATACAGGTGGCCACAGCCACAAGAAAATAAAGAAAGAAAAACCAGTGGTATTGACAATGACAAATCATAAGTTATTATTTATTTCAAAGATTAAAAACATGCATATAATACTTATTTTCATCTATTTAGTGTTCTCTAACTGGGAGTCTTTCCAGCTATGATTTGTTCCACTCAATTGGGAATCAGAGAATGACAAAATCATAAGTTATTATTGGTTTTAAAGATTAAAAACATGCATAGAATACTTATTTCCATCTATTTCGTGTTCTCTAACTGGGAGTCTTTCCAGCTATGTTTTGTTCCACTCTATTGGGAATCAGAGAATGACAAATCAGAAGTTATTATTGATTTCCAAGATTAAGAACATCCATCTAGAATTAATTATTTACCAGCTTTTTCTTGTTCTCTACTGGGAGTCTTTCCGTTCTATGTTTTGTTCTATTCGATTGGGAATCTCGGTCGCTAAAACCCAACTTTAACACCGCACTGATATTATTCGTGATTAGAAATTTATCATAACAAGCGTGTTCGCTTTACAGAAAGTTCGTCTGTGTATGTATATCTGTCAACAGCAACGTACTCATTTACGTCAGCATATGCGCTCATGTACACACCAGTAGCTTCTCTACTGTGTAATTAAGTAATTATTTTCAGGTTTTGACTCATTACCTGTCCAGGGTTGCAAAACCCAACATCGTCTAGCATTTTCCGGTGATTAGAAGTCGCGGGGGTGTCATAAACGAGATACACTCTAAATCCCTCATTAAAACTATCGGATATAAGCTGCCCAATAAATTGCAGAACATAAGGTGAAGAGAAACAATGAAAATATACCCTCTGTAGTTAAGACCTATTGCCAGCACAGGGTTTTGTTCCGCTTACTGGCTGAAAAATATCTGACACACGTACACAGACACACACACCACCACACACACTAATATCGAGAGTATTCTAAACAAAAAAAATCAATATCGAGCGTCGCTGGTAGCTTTCGGCTACTGTAAAGAGTATCTAATGCCGTAGCCAACTATTATTGCTGCGAAGTAGCCAATTCATATTCTTGACAGCAATTTGACCTCTGAAAGGTCATTGTTTGTCAAAAAACGAGTGGCTAAGACGACTGAAAAGCGGAGTTTCCTTCTTTCGTCCTGCCGGGTAAAATCAGTTACTTTAGGCGACGTTTGTAGACTAACCTACTCGTACCAACGTCCGCATGTCGCGCTAGCCTTATCCTACTCTAGGCCTAGACTAGCTAGGATGGTATAGGCCTAGCCTTATACACATCTTAAACAACGTCGCTCTTTGATAGCTAACATTGTCTATTTAACATCACAATAATTCATTATTAGACCTATAGTTGTTTTTTGAATCGTACTCCACAAATCTCAGCCGATACCTCGCACAACTGGTTAACGGCTCTATCTATTGTCGTGACGTCATGGCTTGCTGGCTCACACTTGTGATATGTCTCGCACTTGTGATCAAATAACACGCTGGCTCGCACTTTGGCAACATTCTTTGGCAGTCAACTCGCCCCTAGAAAACCCGCCCTTGGAAACTTGCCCCATAAAAAAATGTACACTTCCTAGCCATGCAGTCTTCAAAATAAAAATTGTAACCTTTGGTATTCAACTACATTTTCCACATACATAGACATTTTTGAAACTTTATTAAAAAACCTAAACCATAATTCACCACACTATAGACACTTTTTGACAAAAATGAAAAATTACGACTTTGTTAGGCCTACTCAATGAGAAGTGTTCTAATATAGACAATGGGTCGTGTCTCATATTATTTGGTTATAGTTTTATTCATTATTTTCACTTGACTCGCATAAATAATTTTGCTCGAAGAACATTTATATGCAGTTGTACTTCGCAGCACTTCACTTGCAATTTGCAATTTCTAGTTATTATTATTTTATTTAGCCATCATTTGAAAAATGACATCTGGCCATCTCATAGGTGCAATGTCTATTCAATGTTGTGTCTTCTTACCCTATTTACATACCATACTTTACCTATTTAAGTTTCTTTCTTTTCTTTTCTTCCCCTTTCGTTTTCTTTCTATTTATTCCTTACCATCTTTCTTCTCTTTTTCCTTCTCCCCCTTTTCCCTTTCTTTTCATTTCTATTTATGTCCTTTCTTTTGTTTATCTTTCATTTTCTTTCTTCTTAATTCTGTTCATGTCCTTCTTTCTTTTGTTTACCTTTCATTTTCTTTCTTTTCAATTCTGTTAATTTCATTTCCTTTTCTTTCTTTCATGGTATTTCTCTTATCTTTCTTTTCCTTTCCATCCTTTCTTTCTATTTTTCTTTTCCTTTATTTTTATTCTTATCTTTTTTCTTTCTTACATTTCTTTTCCTTTCGTTTTCATTCTATTTTTTACTTTCCATTTTTTTAACTTCATTTTCTTTCTTTCTTTTCATCTTATTTCATTGTTAGACATTCTTGGCTTTTCCTTCTACAGTTGTACTTTCTTTCATAGCCATTGCTTTCATTAGAATGCAAGTGTGTGGCGGAATCAAAATAAAATAAATGCACACAGTTAAACACCTGTCTTAGGAGGCCTAAAATGAGTGTTATTATATAGAGCTTTAATACTTTAGTGATAGAAAATTGTATTAGAATGTTATTCAAAGCATTGCTTCAGAAACTGATTCTTAGGTTTTGAGCTATGTAAGATGGCATTTTCTACAATTGAATTTATTTTCCTTCCTTTCTTTGTATTTTTGGTTGTATGAAATGTTATCATCTTGCATGGGTTATTATTTTCCCTTCTGACTACATGTACAACCCATTTATTTTGCTGCTCAATGTGAAATTCTGTAATAGATTGTGTAAGTGTTATATTATGTAGTTGTTTATTAGTGACACAGAGTATGTCATCGGCAGAGCCATCACCTTGTACATTTGTAGAACTTTTCCTTTTAAATCCGTTGGTTATCATATTTCGCAGAAAAAATATGTATGTTGTATCAAATTTAGTTAACTCTTCCTTAGTAACTGGCCGCCATGCATGACAGCCATAGGTGAGTCTTGAACGAACAAATGCATTTAAAAATGTAATTCTAGTGGAAAGTTTAATGTTTTTGTTTACAAGCAAATATTTGTATACAGAAAAGAAAGTATGTGATCGATTTCCCTTTGACCAATGTGACTGTTGTTAAACGTGTTCCAGACACCTAGATATTTAAACGCCTTTGAGTTACTGATACTTTTATTGTTAATAGTGATAAAACCTTCTGGGTATTGGTTTCATCCCAGTTTCAGATCATGGTTTCTGTTTTGAAATACTGTAATTTATTTCTAATCCGAATTCACTAAAAATTCTATGAAGTATCTTCAATATCTGGTTTAATTCATCTAATGACCAGCTACTTACCTGAAATCGTCGGCATACCCCCCTCAAAAAAATTGTAGAATCCTTTAGATGTATAGGCCTATGCTGCTCTTTGTGTTCGATTTGTTGCCTCGTTTGGTATTAAATATGGAATTGAAAGAGTAATATCTGCCTTTTCGCATCTGTCTTTAAATATCCTCAACGCATAGTCCATGTATAAAGTGAACAGATTAGGACCTTCGTTGCCACCTTGTCTTACTCTGGCAGTTGTTTCGAACGAATCCTTTATTGGGTCTTCATTTGCTAAGTAAGCTGATGTGGAACTGTACATATTTTCAAGGATGTCAATATTTTCAGTTGTCTGGTCGTTTGGTATCCTGTTTCTAATTGACTGGAAGAAGAATAAGCGGTTTACGTGCTGCAGTGAGATATATATAGCAGGTATATAATTTCCTGTTTGTGCGATGTGCTAACTCCTGAAGTTGTTTTAGTACGAAAATCCCATCATTACACCCAGAGCCAGACCGGAAGCCAAATTGTGTAGTCAGGAGCTGATTTTCATAAAAGATAGAAAGCCTACTAAGTATTATGTTCATACTTACCTTTGTGAGAATTGGTCCAACGGAGATACCTTTGTACTGTTTTGCATCTAGTGCCCTTTCCTTTTTCTTCTAGAGAGATGTTATTTTACTTTATCCCCATCGACTTGGTATTTCTTTCGTTTCCCATATTTTCCGGAGGTATGTTTCAAGACGTTCACAATATTCTTGTGATTCTATGGCGATTTTTAGGATATCTCCTTCGACATCGAGAGAAGCTTTTCCGTTATTCAGACTGTTTATAGCAATTTTAATTTCTGGTAGTGTGGAAGGTAAATTGTTAATATCATTTACGTGCCTCTGCAGCTGTGTGATGCACTCTGGTGGGTTTTTGGTATCGTCTGGCATTGTCAGGTGTGAATGGTCTGGGTTAAAGTGTTTTGCGAGACCTGGACATACATTATTTCGGGGTTTGGTATTGATCAATTTCCCATGCGTCTTTGCATTGCGCCATAGTTTTGTGACATGTCTATGCTCTTGCTTCATTGCTTGTATTATTTGCTTGTTTATTTCTTTGAGTTTAATTTTATTTTCATTTTTTGACACCTTAATACTTTTCGTTGTTTGATAAGTGACTCGTACATTTCATCTATCAGGTAGGAAGGAATTGTGTGTCTGGGTTTCTTATTGGTAGTTTGTCTTTAATTTGTTGTAACGTATGGATTAAGGTATCGTGTTGCTCATTTATGTTTATGTCTTTGATATTTTGTTTACGAAATTCTGCTTTGTTATTTCCTGTGTTTTTTGTTTAAAGCTATCGTTGTGCAGATAGCCAAATTCAACTTTGCGTCGGCTTTTCTGTTTCTTTTTCTGTGACCATCTTGCAGGTTTATTAGATGGCGTGGCAAAATTGATTACGAGAAGTCTGTGGTCTAAATAGAAATATGAGTTTTTGACCCTCACATCTTTAACAAACTGTCGGAGATGCTGAAATCATACACCTTCTTGGTTCTACTATCCGCGCTGTGCCATGTAATTCGCTGTGCCTCTTTATGCTGAAACCAGGTGTTTAATATTGAAAGGTTATTTTTCTTGCAAAAGTCGAGGAAAATCCCTCCGTTTTCGTTACATGTTTCATTTTCTGAAGCTTTGTAGTTTCGGCTACTAAATGAAGACGCTCTGCAGCAGATGGAGGAAGTGGCATTAAAATCACCTTGAATGATTATTTTTCGGTTCTTTTCCACCTTGCAGATGTTATTAAGCTCTCTATAGAATTTTTGTTTGGTAGATAGTGGTTTGTCTTCCGTTGGTGCATAAGCTGATATTAACCTCATCTTACACCCTTGGACCTTGATATCAGCAGCCATCAGCCGTGGAGATATGTGCATAATAATGTACGAACATTTTTTAATGGCAATTCCAACTCCATATAATCGCTTTATTTCATGCCTGTCCAATATACGTTGTAACCCAGAGGTGACGGAAATAGGGGTGCTGCGTTATGGAGAGTAATGTGTGACCGGAAATAGTCTGCAGACAGTTGACTGTTACCATGCGTCAGTAATGTTGGAGACAGCGGGGTCAGTGCATTTGTCCGAAAGTCCTTTGGTCCGAAGGGCCTTTGACCCGAAGGGCCTTTGACCCGAAGGTCCGTTGGTCCGAAGTAATTAATTCAAACATAGACAAAAATATATTTAAAGATAACACATGTTCGGGACCACCATGTAGGTCTATATTGGCTAACAATATACAATTATGCCAGCTCAGTTTATGTATACTTTTAAACTAATTATTAGAATTAATTGAAAAGATTCCAAGCGAATGGAGAGTAAGTATAACTTTCTAATGTTTAAGTTAGAAGACAGAAAAGATTTTAATAACAATAGGGGAATTCAAGTAATTTCCATCCAGTTTTTGGAAG
>NW_022688773.1:385929-388585 GCF_011630105.1 Anneissia japonica | reverse complement strand
TTAAATGGTGAGGCAGCGAAAATGGATGCGGGAGGTGACAAGAAACTAGTATTTTTTTCTGCCTTAGAGGGCCTATGTTCTTAGGGAAAATATTTGGGTTTTAGAAGTGATCTTTCTTAATTTACTCCATATTGTAAGAAATTGTTTTACTGCCGTATAACCTGTATTCCTGGAAAAAAGTTCACTAATTCGGACCAACGGGCCTTTGGACCAATGGACCTTCGGACCAAAGACCCCTCGGAGTAACGGGCCTTCGGGCCAAAGACCCTTCGGACCAATGGGCCTTCGGACCAAAGACCCTTCGGACCAAAGGTACGCACTCAGTACAACAAGATGAAACTATTTATGTAATGCATGAGTAAAGTTCGGGGTTTGTCGGGTAGTGAAATTATTATTGTACATTTTATGTGCTCCCTCCATGCATAAGTGTAAGCTAAATTACGGTGATTAATTAGCGAAGATATTGAGACAATTATTTCGAAGTCCCCTCTTTCCAAGAGTGGATGCAAATGCCAATTGTCAAAATGAGTACGCCGCGGTACTCATTTTCACAAAGGAATGCACACAACTGGTTAACTAACAATATGCAAAATTGAAATAAGAAAAAAAAATAACCAAGAATAACTCAGTTGCAGACGTACCTTGTTTAAGTATTATACAATGCTAACAATGCCGCTCTTAGCCCTTAGCTAGGCAAGGCATTCATGTGCAAAGCAGTGGTGTTTGTTTATCCATGAAAAAAGCACGCCGGGAAAGTTTGCCTTATCAGGAAAAGGTGACGTAATCCAGCTTATGACGTATGCATGCTAACTATACTGTGAGTGTCACTTCACCAAAAAATAAAAATGTATATATAACCAAAACTACGGGGTTTGTAGGCGTAAATTCCCTTAATACGAATTAAGGGTAGCACCATCTCCTTGCCATACAAATTACAGCTCCCACTGACGGCTCAGTCGAGAAATACGGGTAGAGTTTTTCTCGCAAATCTGACTACAAAACCATAAATTTCACTTTCCACTTCTGACTCGTGAGTTGTGCTTTGCACACGCCGCTAAAGGCGGCGTTCCGGGAACCCTGCGTCGAGATGAGTAAATGAACCCTCATTTAGTCGTCTTATCTCTTGTATACAAACTACATCAAGTTTGGAATTTTTGCTTTTCCTTTATCAGATTATCTAACCTTAAGGCGTCTGAACATGACTAAATGTTTATTTGACGTAAATTCCACTTCAAAAAAAGTTGCTGCTCCTACACTGCACTTTTTCCTATTATTAGGAATACTATTCAGTTTTTATGTTGGCATGCACATTTGATATGAAGACGTTAGACTTGTTTAATTGATGTGGAGGCCGACTACACCTTTCCACATCATTAAAATAGAAAATATCACGATTATGTTGTGATCGAAAAGGTGTTGATTTCGATCTAGGTTCATTTACTTTAGCATGTACTGTAACACTTGTTTGTTTTTCTCTCGAGGAATGTGTTTACCTCCTCTACGACTTCTATAATGGAAGTATCCTTTCCCTTTAAGTTACAATACATAAAATATTAGAACTTACCTTGAAGTCTTTTGGACGTAGGTTAAGTAGTTCACTCAAAAATAGGAAATAAATGACACATCCCTAACTTGTAAATTGTAGATCATTTCAAGACCCAGACTATCATACGGCAAGACCTCTAAAGTGTGCTTGGACCAATTAGTATGTGGGCCTACACACTAGACCGATTAAGGGGGTCTAGACACGTGAAAATGATCATACTAAGACATATTTTATAAATAAAGTTAAAATGACGCTCCAGGTAGTTGGTGAGATCAGACTACAGTAAAAGCTGGACACTGAAGCGGCTGCCTGGCGCGGACAATGAATGACTAATGTAAACAGTGACTATTACCCCATTCAGACTAGCATCGCATTGCAATCGGTTGTAGCAATTGCGACACCCAATCGCACCCAATCGCAAAGTAAAATCGTGTGTGAAAGCTCACCAATAGTAGTCGATATGTAATCGATATCGCAATTGTTACCCATTGCGATTGGGTGCTACAATCTTTATTACTCCCGATTACCACAGAATCCGATCGCAACGAATCACAACGAATTCCACAGGCGCTGTTTGGCTGAAGTCAGGCAACATAAGCCTAGCCACCGGAGGCTAGGTCCTAGAATGTAAAGTTCGTTTGTGTTGGTCTGAATGCGTTCGTTGATTGCGATCGGGAGTATTCGGTTTTGGATTACCACCGATTACATCGCAACCGATCGCAACAGAGTGTAGTCTGAATAGGGTATAATTCACTGGTACGATTCGAGGCTTAGCTACAGTAAATACCTAGATACACGTTGCCTAAAAAGTGTATAAATACTATAGCTATAATTTCTTAAATCATGGAACATACGACTTCCTGCAATGTTAATAAATAGGTATCTCACAAAATACTCACGCCCGTATTCTTAAAACGAACTTTAGTCGAACTTCGAACTAGAACTTCATTTAGTCTTAGTTGCAACTTCAACTTCAAATTGTATTCACAAACAACGTAGTAGAAGTTCTAACTACGACTAAACCAAGTCCTAGTTGTAGTTCAGCTGAGACGACTGGCAAGCAACAACTATCAAACTAACCAATAAAAAGAGCTAATTTTAATAGCAGAC
>NW_022688773.1:381760-385800 GCF_011630105.1 Anneissia japonica | reverse complement strand
TCATTTTTATTCATTTAACTTTATCGTAAGTTACAAAAAGCACGTTTTCATTGGGGTAAATATTTGAAGTCGGCGATTTAGCCTGACCCTAGGCTGACTAAACAAATCGGCCTGCGGAGGCATAATTTTAGGCGAGGTTTGCGTCATTTAGTCGTAGTGCAAGTCGAGGTTCGTTTTAAGAATACGAAATGACGTAATTTTTAAGTTTTAGCTCGAACTACGACTAAAGTTTGTTTTAAGAATACCGGGGTTAGTTTCAAATACTTGGTACTAGTAAGTTTAGGTTGTTTTTTTATTCACGAACTGGCTACAGCTCACACAGCGCCCTCTCTACCTGCTGTTATTCCAGTGTATTGGGACAGTTGGGACGCGATTTTTTTTTCCGTACGAAACATTTACATGAAACTCCACTCGGGTCGTCTCGACTGAATCGACCCGAAAATCTCATAATTGCAAAATTCAGGAGGTCAAAAGGTCATCAACCGATAAACGTCTACAAAACAACTTCTGAGAGAAAGTCGCTGTCTAATTTTTAAAAACACATTGATGTTACCATGCTAATACTAATGGGTCGTTTAAAATGACATATAATATTTGATTGAGCTGCACAAGTAATGAAAAGTGTTATTTTAACTTGAGTTACATACTGTAACAATTTTTATTTTTATACTGTAGGTCTGGTTTTGTATAATTACCTAGGCCTACAAACTACTAAAAATATACGCTTTCTGGGGAAAGAAGAGCTGAGAATAGGCAGCTCTAAAATACTGGATGCCATAAGACCTGCCAAAATGGCAAAACACCAAATGAATGTATACATGAGGACTAAGCCTAGTTATTATATTACTAAAACCAACCTGTACCTTAAGGGGAACTTAGACAATGCAGGAATTAAACAATTAAAAAATCGACGTTAAGGGGAAATAACACAAAAGATATTCCCCTTGGGCTAGTTATTAATTATAGGCCTTGTAAATAATAGCCTATCTGTAGATTCTTCATTACAAGGCTCAGGCCAAGGTAATTAATGCTGAAATTATTATTATTATTATTATTATTATTATTATTATTATTTAACATTAATTACATTACAAGGATAGTTTAACCAAGTTCAATAACGCCGGAATGGTGTATTTTATTTATTTAATAATATTTGTGTTCGCCAAAAAAGAGGGGGGTTTGCTAGAAAAGGGGGTTCTCCTGAACCATAACCCCCACCCCCTTGGATACGGGCCTGCTAAGGCAATTTTTGAAATTTTGTCTTTGAAGGGCTTAAATGATATGGGAGAGTCAATAGATTTATGGATAGTTTTAAGGCGTTTATTGTTGTCGTTAGAGATGAACCCCCTAGAACCCACATCCAGAGCAACAAATTCGACCTTGAACCCAGAGGAGAGGATGTCTGAAACCAATGGGGCATATTTATTAGTTTTGAATGTGTGTGCGTTATCAATGCGCGACTCAAATGGAACGGTGAGTTCCATGATGAAGAGTTTCTTCTAATGCGTCCACAAAGAATGGGTGCACATTTTAAAAAATGGGTCCAAATTATGTAATTTTATGCATAAAGTGGGTCCAGATTTCTCATATTTAGCTTAAAATTGGTAAAATTTGAGAAAATTGGTCCAGATTTTTCATATTTTTGCGTTAAATGGGTCCACATTTGTTTGAATTTAAAGTAAGTCCACCCTGATATTGTCCCGCACTGTTTGAAAATCCTGGCTCCGGCATTGAGTGTATCATTATGGCATCTTTAGAAGTTCGATAACAAACACGTACTCGCGTTAGATTTACAGTGTCTGTATCAACACATTCATTTGCGTCATCACCTGCACCTTTCTGTTTGGTGTTAGTGATGTTTTATCCAGTCCCCCAGATAAAATAACCCTTCACAAGACTAATATTTTACACGGAAAAGAGTGTATCATAGTGAAAGGTCACTGGAATACACTAAAGTACACTGTAGAGAGAGGTTATAAACTATTTAAATATTGACGTCATACACACGCACACTTGTCTAGAAATACTATGTAGATTGTTGATTCTTTTCTCATCGTTAATTAACTAGCGAAAAACGTCGTTTCAATATAATTTTAGAGATATAAATTCACATTAAAAATAGAACATTAGCTTAGCTTAGGATTGAGTGCATGTGCATTTAATTAGCGCGCGCGTATTCATCAATTAATCATGCAACCAATCAACCAATCTATTAATTAATCAATCAATCGTTTCATCTTATATAATTTATTGGTTTCTTCAAAAATAAATTGCAAATTTACATTGACGTCACTGGCAACTGAACCAATCAAATTTGTCAAGTTCATATGAAAACAAGTCAAGCGTAAACTCAAAACTAATTGGAACTGCTTCAAAATGAACTCGTAGAAAAATGGCCTAACAGGATGTCCCATGAGAGAAATCTTATCCGTATTTGCGATTTGTGATTTGACGGAATTAGCATCAATTTCAAATTGTGTTTTAACCCACGGGAATGTATTACAAATTGCTTCTGATTACAATGATTATCCTGTTGGTGTAAATTTTATTATAATCGAATCAGTGTGAAGTCTAGTGTGTTAATCTGTGGATAGAAATCGCCAAAGTTGGGTGACGTGGCCTGTCGTATTACACTGGAGGGTTGTTTACATTTTATGAGTACACAAACCGCAAACACGAATGGGAAGAAAAGGAAATTGCGCACTCCCGATGTTGAGACGGCGCACGCGTTGCCAACACAACCATGCACACGCAGGTACTTCGGCGACAGGGTATTAATTAAATGATAGGCCTATGAAATATTATAAAAAAAAGTTTTTTTTAATATTCATATAAGCCTAGATTTATAGAGTTAAGCAGATCCATGTTTCTGTAGTATAATTTTAGAAAAAAAAATGTAAAAATATCATATGATTCTGCAAGAATAATCAAACAGGCCTACATTTACACTTTAATTATAAAGAACAAGTTCAGAATAGTGGTATTTATTTCTTGGAAACAGTTTAGTTTTCTTATTAATAACGTTCAGCAAAGGAGACAGAGACCTACGCACAATTGTGTGGAATAACGTTGATTTCTCGAGTGAATTTCAGAAATTACTACTACTACTGCTACTGCTACTGCTGCTGCTGCATTATAATGATAATAATAATGATAGTAATTGTTATTGTCGTGATGGAATAATAGACAATAACTGGATTTGCGTCAGGAGAAACATGTATAGGTGTAATTTTGCTCTACCTGACGGTGGAATTGTACCGAATACTCAGTACATTTGAAAGAGGTATGATGCCAGGCTAGTGATCTGGAGATCGTGGGTTCGAGTCCCACCCGAGAACAACTTGCGATTTTTTCGCAGTTGTTTTCAAATGTACTGAGTATTCGGTACATTTCCACGTCAGGTAGGGCAAAATTACACCTTTTAAAATTACACAGTTTTTGAAATTGTTCATTATAATAAGCCATCCAATAAAAAGTGAATCGATTATAGAAAGTACACAATCCACCATGTCCGAAGCGTTAATTTTTGATATATTGCTATCGTCGGTATTAAACAGTTTCATCGTAATTAACTTGGTTAATCTAGCATTATTCTTTCATTCTCAACCCGCCCTCCCTTTTATCTAGCTATTCCTAAGGTATTAAATTTCGATTAATGGTAAACTTTCTGTGACGACCAATAATGTTATTGTATATTTTTATGAAAACAATTATTTTAGACACACTGTATGTTTAATTTGAACTTAACATTCACAAAATCTAGTTTAAAAAAATTAAAATAATACATAATGTAAATTATCTTTAAAATAAAAACTCCTCAATATAGGCCTAGGTATTATTAAATACATCAGAGGCTGGTGAAATACAGCTTAGATAGTCCAGTCCGAAATGTAGCAATATCAGAGGTTGCATTTTTTTTTGCTATATTTTTTAAAAATTGAATATGATGTAGAGTAGACATTGATAAATCAAAAAAGTATGTGCAACATTTTTTTTTCATACGTAAGGGGGGTTGCCAGCAGTTTCAAAATGGCCGCCAT
>NW_022688773.1:371720-381568 GCF_011630105.1 Anneissia japonica | reverse complement strand
CCATATATATCATATATAAATATATATCATATATATATTATGGTAATGATAATAACAGCATATGGCAATTGCATGTAACTAGCTCTATCACAGTTTTTGTACAGGTCGGCTATTATTACATTAATATGTATGCTAAAAAGTTCAAATAATGGAAAATGGCAGCCATTTTAAATTGTAATAGCTCAAAAATGTGTACAATATTTAGTTAACTGTTGCTGTCATTGTTATGAGTGAATTTCCAATTGAATACTGCATTTTAATGACATTAATTTACAATATTAGTGACAATTTTAGGAAAAACTGGCGGCCATCTTGAAACGGCTGGCAACCCCCCTTACGTATGAAAAAAAAATGTTGCACATACTTTTCTGATTTATCTATGTCTACTCTACATCATATCCAATTTTTAAAAAATATAGCAAAAAAAAAATGCAACCAACCCAAGTTTGCTGGACTATAGAATCCAGAGAAAACAGCACCAGTAGGTGACATCGCTGTATCTATTTTTAAGCAATATCTAACAACTGGTTACATCGTTTTACTCACCTTAATCAAGACCATACACTCTTTCTGAAATTACCAGCATGGGAAAACATTTTCCCCTTATCTAAATAATTTGCACACATACATAGTGTGTTTCATCAACTTGTGACCGTAATAGCCTGCTTTCTGAATGTCAAATGCTCACAACATGAACAAGACGCCAATAGCTAAAACCTTCCACCGTATGGTTATTAAAGAAGTTTAGCCAGAGGGCATATTAGTTCTCCACAATAAATCGATCACGTTCATACACACAACCTTAGCGTTTCAAGCTCTTTTTGTCAGTGCAGTGTGTTAGTGAATACATATTGTTAGATATGTCATTTTTTTTTTTGCTTTATAATATTCATAAATAATTAAAAATTCCCATATGAATTCGCTACTCTAGTCTTCCATAGACTTATTTAATTTCAATGGAGAAGAGTTTGTATTTTTTCGACTAATGTTATAATGGTAATCTTTCTGAAAAGGAATCTAATCAAAGAGAAGATTCGTTGATGTACGTTGAAGTCATCAATGTTGATTATGGCATTAATGATGATCATTCAGATGATAATAAAAAAAAAAGCGTCTGGTTACTGATTTTCTTTTCCTAGTATGGATGTATACCTCCATAGTATGAAGGTATATCTCCATAATAACACTATGGCTTTTGGAAGATGAATATAAACTAATTGGTATGGTAAAACATATATTATGATTGTAATACTGATCAATTGTAATGATGATGATGATGATGATGATGGCAATGTTATTGTTACTGGAAAAATACATAATTCTGTAATGCTGGTAATGGTTATTGCCACTGCTGCTACACTACTACTGCGACTACTGCTTATACTAACTGCTACCTCTGCTATTCTGACACTACTAGGCCTACTTTGGCCCTAACAGTAACACGTGGCCTACTTATTGTTTAGTAGTTGTTACATTCAGGGTGTATCCAGATTTTTTTTTCTGGGTGGGTCGTGATCATAATATGTTTGGACCTTTTGAGTGGGAGACAGGAAATCGATTACAGCGCCACCAGCTTGATACGGATGGCAGGCTCAGTTTCAGAATTGCTGGAATTGAGATAGATTACGTCACGCAATTGGCAAAGGTCTTTGGACTCATTGCTGCTACCTCATCAATTCTTTTTCATTTATGTCATTGTGAAAAGGCCCTAGACAAAAAAATGTCTTTGGAAAAAATGTGGACGTTTGAAAATTTTGGGGGGTGTCGACCTTCCGACCCCCCTTGCATACACCCATGATATTTGTTAACACCACAAAAATCGCAATTGCTTACTAAATGAACAGACTTCAATGCCACAGTTTACCGTTTATGTTAAGTTAATTTTTATTGTGTTTGTTAGTTCTTGATATAGGCCTATGCCTAAGCCTATTAATTGATTTCTAACGGTTCTACTTTTGGATGGTACCGTTAACTACAATAAAATGTACTGAAAGGTTCACTGATTAATCTCATATGAGATAGTATAATACATACTCCAAGTATCGAAATGCACGCCATCGTGTCGCGATTCAATATTTCGACATTAATTATGTCATCATCAGGAATGATAATGTAAGTTTTGATATAAGCATTGCTACTGGTATAGAATTTTCTTAGATAAAATAAACAAAATAATGAGATACCTTTTCGGTGTTTACAGCGCCGAGTCAATTGTCCTTTAAGTATGTTGACATGGACTATCAAAGAATTTCGACGGATATTACACTCAACCACTCAGAGCTGCACATAAAATCCACGTTGTCACAGGTAATAAGGATCGGTATGAAACTCTCCCACTATCTTTAACTGTAAAGATAAGACAACACATACTTAGAATAGCAGAATCAATCATGATGTGGTGTCCAGCCTGAGATTCCAAAAAAAGAATAGGAAACCAGCACTATTCTCCAATTTATATTCTGAAAGACGACACTTGGTTATAGACATGGCATTGGGATCTTTATCGTCCATAAACAATTGACAATAGATAATACTTAACTCCTAACACAGTAAAGTGTGTCGTAAGTAAGTGTTTGGACGTGCAATCTGTGTAGTATTATTTATTCATTTGCAACCACTTCTACTACTTAATATTTATTGCATTTCATATTTATAGCATTTTACATACCAATGTAAAATAAATTTCTGTATTAGTTCAGATAATAAAGCATCTTGTATCGTGTATGTATCACTGGACCAAACAGCAAAAGGAAATTTGAAGTGGTCTAAGTATGCTGGGGTCCTGAATGAATTTGTTATAAAATAAGGGCTGTAAGTAGGGCTCGGCGTCTTTGGATAAGTGAATTTAAATCAATCTTAGGCACTGACTTTGGAACTTACCAAGGATTAAGACAAAGGTATATATCAAAGTCAAACTTTAAAAATGTTTTTGACTAAAAATAAAGGCAACAACAACAACAACAACAACAATAACAATAACAATAACAATAATAATAATAACAATAATAATAATAATAATAGTAGTAGTAGTAGTAGTAGTAGTAGTAGTAGTAGTAGTAGTAGTAGTAGTAGTAGTAATTTAAGCGAAATTAGCGTTAGGGTTTTTTGGTTAAGGAAATGAAAATAACCATTGCCTGTAGCCGGGTGGTCTTACAAAAATTGCCACTAGTAAGCTAATTCTATTTTTGTGATTATTGTAATTTGAATCCGCCGTATTAAACGTTAAATATGTTAATGGTGATATTAGAGACCTAATGAATTGTTTATATTTAGGTGGCGGAAGGGGCAAGAGTCTATGGAATCAACGTGTCAGACGTGCGAATGGTACCCGGTCGCGATTTTTTTTTCCCGTACGAAACATTTGCATGAAACTTCACTCGTGCCATCTCGGATTGACTCGACTAAGTTCGATACGAGGAACAAGAGCAGACACTTCGCAATGTCGTGACGCTCGAGTTTTACTATTACAGTATTGTTCTTTCTATGTTTACCTACGGTCGGCCTATGATATCTTACGGATTTATGGGATGTACGTGTGTAGCTAACTGTGACCTTCTTGGATGTTTATAATGTTAGTATATATCTACAACAACAACAGCTAGTACCCCCTTTTATAAAGTGTTGATAGGTACAGTAATACCAAAGGCTAGAGAGAAAGGGATAAACTATGGGCCTAACTCAGCAGGCTAAGTTCATATATTTGACTTCATGTTTTGTAAAGAACACTGTAAATAACTGTATACAGTATTTGCAATATTTAGCTAGCTGATAAGGTGCGTCGAAACCATACCAAAATGAAAACCATAACGAAAACGGACAAAGTACGTCATCAATTTTGGATTCATGTGAGCTGACCTTTATTATCAAAACGTATTTTCGCTGTCGCGTGCCCACTGTTGAGTTTTCTATAGCCTAAATATGCATTTATTCGATAGGCCTAGGAAAATCATATTGGTTATGTTTTGATAAAAGGAGTATATTTGGTTATAGAATTACGTCGTAATTTAAAGAATTAATCTGTACAACGTAGATTCGGGACAAACTTTGTTCTAGAATTCAGATGACAACGAGAACTCAATGTATACAATGAATCTATGTGACGTCATTACTTTGGTCTTACCGTAGTCGTGCAATCAAAAGCTCCCAATATGCGGCATTTTAGAGGCCTAATAGGAGAGTCATATTTAAGAACTTGGTTATGTGTATCTTGGAAAAGGAGTATTTAGTTACAGAATATACGCCACAATTTATGTAAAATGAAATTAAAAACAAATATTTCAGCATTAAGTGTCGCCAGCTCACTGATTAATAATTAATTTATGTATGGTACATAATTTATCTTCATTCTATTATTTATACTTTGACAAAATATTTTTATTTCAATATTTAACGGAGAAGTTACACACAAGACACAGCCTCAGCGTAGAGGGGCCTCTGAAAGATCTACGAACACAATATTTCCTATATGTTCTATATAACAAGAAAAGACAAAATTTAAGACATTGAAACTTATTTCCATAATGTATTGCTTTTCGTAACAAAATACATTTACGGATTTTTATTAATGGAAATCGACGGTGTGCAATCGGTTGAGACAGATCTCTTATAAAAAATGGGATATATTTTCACCACTAAAACGATGGTTAACTCTGTAAAACAATACTAAGCGTATTTGGATACATTTCAGTACCAGCCTGCCAGTCTACATGACTATAAAGCCTAATTTCCTCAAAATCGCTGCACTGTCCCTACAGTGATTCCAGTGTGATCGTTGTACCGCGTAGCAAAGTCCCTGACGCAACCGGGAAGGCTCCCCGTTTAGACCGACCAATCAGCATCACCGAAAGCTGTCGGCGATAGCGTGTAGCAATTGTATGGAAACCAAACTTAAATCGTTATCGTGGTTGACATTCTACCTCTTTAAAATTGGACAATAGGACTAGATGATATCTGTAATCTAGATCATTGAAAAAAAAAAACGTTCTCCGAAATCCAATTGTTTGCAAATTAATCAAACAAGCATCGGATGTGAATTGCAAGTGTAGGGTGATTTAATAATAATGTGAAATAACGCCCTCTTTTGCTTAACCAAATGAAAACAGGAACGTAGAAATATACACAAATCTATCAATAAAGTTCAGGCAGAGAAAAAATTGTAGTGGTGAAAGATGTTCACGATAACAAACTAAATCAACGTCTGGCAGACTCATTAATGCATTATTTTACAACCAAAGAACTGACATTCATGTTCTTTAGATTGATGTTTCCTTTTTATTTTAGCCCTCCAGGGTTTGGGATCTCTTCCCATAACGATTCAAAGATAGTTCGTGATAATAATGCAGGATTAACGCAAGTGCAAGCTCTCAAAGTTAGGGCATAAATCGACTGAAAGAATTACGTTAAGATAATCAGGATTTAAACCATTGATGCATTAAGTGATGGATCGCTTAGAGAGTAGGTACTGGCTGAGAATTTGTTTATATTGCATCAAGCAAGAACTTCGGAGCACTAAGATCAGCTCACGCATTTGAAAATCAGCTACAATGCATCGGGTTAGCAAAAACGCCTTTCCATATTTTGACATAATTTTCAACTAACTTGTGAGTGAAAACAAGATAGCCACTGAAAATCGTTACCTCTAAACGTAGTCCTTAGCTCTTCATATTCTTAATTTATGTTTACATTTGCCTATTCCGTCAATGAAATATTTTTGTTCTATTCTCAAGTATGTTCCGCTCAAACAGTTTGTGTATACAAATACAACGAACGACTTATCACGTAGGGAGAAATGTATTTAAGTTAAGTTTTTGACTTTGTAATAAGCTTTATGTAATAATTTAGTTTGTTTTAAGCATTTTGCTTTTTTTTTAAAGTTATTATAATGGTTTGATAAGTAAATCATTAAAATGTATATTAAGATTATATTTTAATACAGTTTCTATCATGTTCAACAATAAGTAAATATTGAAAGTTACTAAAATACATCTGCTTTCCAATTGGGCGACTGAAACATTAGTGATTGGTCGGGCTGAATGGTCCAAGCCAACCCCTGCCATACGATTGTTTTTAGATAAGAAAGTATAATAAAGTATTGAAATGCACGCCATCGTGTTGGGATTCAATATTTCGACATTAATTATGTCATCATCAGGATTAATTATGTCATCATCCTGACGATGACATAATTAATGTCGAAATATTGAATCCCAACACGATGACGTGAATTTCAATACTTGGAGTATGTATTATACTTTCTTATCTGAGATTAAGCAGTTGATCTTTCGGTTATTGTTTTTAGATTATAGTACTTCTAGATGATCGGAAATTGCAATGCAATCTTAGTGAAAATAGTTTTGAGTGTGTCTTATTATGACAATATAATTTCCATTATACAAAACATCTAGTTTGTGAAATTAGCTATAAAATATGATAGCATTTCTCTAGCAATATCATCACACATATGATTCAAGAAAATAAACAAGCTAAGGCTTAACGAAAATCATTTGTTACACTGATTATCAAAATATTGCCAACTCCTAACAGAGTGAATCATTATTTATTTAATATCTTTTTTTTTTTATTTACTCTAACAAAGGTAATCCAAGAATCGTGATTATGTTTAACCATCTATAACGTAGCATGTGCTATATATGTATCGAACAGACGAGACATTCAATACTGTTACAAAGCAATGTAAAATTAAAAACACGTGTTGCAGAAAACCCATCTGGTATTGTTGATGTTGATGAGGCTAATACAAAATAAAATAAAACAAAATAATTTGATATAACCATCTTGAACAAATTAGATCAAACCAAATAATTTCTGTTCTAATCAACAACATTCATTCAAATTTAATGTTTGACTTAGCATCGTTGGAAAATATATTGAGACAACAATGACTACCAGGCAGGGAAGAACGTTAATTTGAAAACACTGAAATGCACTTTATGCAGGTCTATTGAGTTGGTAATAGGCTTAAAATTATGAACATATCAAATTCAATATCAACATTCAAGAGTCAACATAATTATGTTCGATATCGATTTTAAAAGAAATCCACCTGTTTCAATACAATAAAATATCTTTGGTTGAAGTCAAAGTTATAAATGACTATAATAGGCCTATAGTTGCTTCTGATCCCACACGTATGACTATAATAAAGTTTGGAGTGCTTTAAAATCCAGCGATGCTCATTGTTTTATAATTTGTTCTGGTAAATAATGCCAGGTTTACATAGATATGATCCCCTATCTCACCTTAGTAAATTTGGACTCTTCTATGTACGTAACAAACATTGGCTCTGGGTGCGTTGCTTCAGGCTAAATTTTCTAAACGGGAGGAGACAACGGGGATGAATTACCTGAATTCAGAAGAGCAAATTTAGTAGTCATTTAGAAAAAGATAATTTATTTCCCCATATATTATTTGAAACAACCTTCTAAAAGGAGAACATACAATTTATTTTATTACATAGACCACACCCAAATCCAAAATCTACATAATAGTAGAAAGATCAGTGAATAATCGAATTGTTCTATATGAAGAAATTTAACAAAATTCAAGTTTCTATTGTTAACCAACACATCACTATTATGTTTTAAATAGGCCTTACTATTACAAATTCGCTTGATCAAAAAACGTATGCATATATAAGAAAAAGCATTATATTTACCTCAACTGTATATAGAGGCTAAAAATAGGCACACCTTTTTTTCAGATTTGGAAGTTGTTAAGGAAAATCTGACAAAATAAGTCTTCAAGATCCAAGACCTCTTTGTTCATATAAAAATATTTTCTTGGCTGATTAAAAGTGGTGAAAGATACAAATAATTGAAGAAGAATCAGGGGTGGCGCCAAGATTTGCCCGACGGTATCCGACGAGGGGGCCGATGCCCCCGACGAGGGATCAGATTTCCCCGACGAAAGCAATGTGGGCGTTTTCGAGCCTCAAAAATGTTAACAATTTAGGGGTTTCAAGAGCTTATTTAATCGATTTTAGGGTCTACTAATATGTACAAAATACATAGGCCTATATTTTTTTTCTCCCGACGAATTGTGCTTTATCTCCCCGACGGGGGGCTGTGCCCTCCCGACCCCCCGCTGGCGCAACCCAGAGTACAGGGAATTACTGTATCTTTTAACGTTCGAGTTGGACATGTGAATGATATTTACAACTAATTCCAGATTTATAACGAGTGTGGAAAGGGTTTTACATGTTTTTCTTTTCACAAAAGTTATTGGCTACATAAAAACATACGGTACAATGCTTAACTTACTGCTATAAATATTTGACATAGAAGTCGTCACTATTGCAGATTTTAAAGAAAAGTGTACTGCTACGTACTACTGCTGTTACTGCTACTACTACTACTGCTACTACTGCTACTGCTATTTATGTACTGATAAATCTGCTACTACTATGAATAAATTATAAAATCATGAAAGAATTAATGTACTGTACGTGTCTTCATAAGAGAACCACTTACAAATTATTACTATTATACAATTTATTCATGCAAATCTACTATAAATAAACAAAAGAATATAGGCTACCGTAACTGGTTAGGAAATTGTTCATACTGATAAAATTAAGGTTGGATATTTCAAAAGTAAGTTACCACATGTCTACTCATAGTATACGAAACTATTTTAATATCATGATAATCGGACACATATCGCTTTATGCCACGTGTTTTTAGTTTTAAATTGCCTTGTAACAGTATTAAATGTCTCGTCTGTTCCACACATAAATAGCATTTGTTAAATTATAGATAGCTGACCATAATCACGATTCTTAAATTACCTCTGTGAGAGTGTGAATTCCCCACCTCCTACGCACCTTTCCGGTAACATTTATATTTTATGCATTTAGGCCTATGATAATCATCTGGTGCTCACAAATGGTATGTTATATACTAGAAACAAGGGAATAGTAAAAATAATGTTTGGATGTAGATATCTATCTAAAGGTTGCTTATAAAGAGTACTGGTATCCGCTCCGTGGTTTTGAATCTATACATTTTCTGTTTATATTGCGTCTTAGTTTATCTTTTAATGTTTATTCATACACATATACTCATCAACAGACCAGTTTATATGCTGGATACCCAGCAAACAATATTACGTTATAATAACGCTATAATAACGTTACAGTTTGGTGTTGAAAACGTTATATTATCGAACCATATATACGTACTTTTTTCACAATTACATACTGTAAAATTTTAACGTTCCTGCAACATTGTGTGAACATTAATTTGTGACATACCTAACCACAAAGTTTGCGAACGTTATAGTATGTTATGTTTGCCATAACTATTGTTGGTATGGTACGAGCATATATTTTCATTTGAAAAAATATAGCCTATTCGAATAGAAGAATATAGATTTTGACCGATTAAAGGTATGTTTTTGGGCCTCAAAGAAAAATGAAAGCATTTTAAACATTTTAAAAATGTTCCTATAAAAAAAACATATTACATATTTTATTGGTTTTTAAAAAAAAATCATTTTCAAGTATAATTAGATATAGGTGGCATTACACAGTATATTTAAAGAATCGGAAATGACACCAGCTTTTGGTTGATTGTTGATCGATTGATTAATTGATTGATTGATTGATTGATTAATTAAGTGTTGGTTGATTGGTTATCCGATTTATCATTCGACTCGCTGCTACTTTGGGATCTAATTCAACGCCAGTCACTAACTGCAACCACAGTGTCTAGTGACTATGATACTAGACTAGTTATCTGGAGGTCGTAGGTTCGATCTCCACTCGAATCACTTGCAAGATTAATTTGTTTGCAAGCATTAGAGGACGTACTAAGCATTCAGTACGATAC
>NW_022688773.1:355561-371639 GCF_011630105.1 Anneissia japonica | reverse complement strand
TATATATATATATGTATATATATATGTATATATGTATATAAATGTATATTTATATATATATATATATATTTATAAACTGTATTTTTATTTTTTAATGGCAAATAAAATAAAATGAAATAAATGAAGAAATCTATACAATTTCCATTAATGATGAACTTACTGCCAGTCTATAGATAGCCGACGAGAAGCTTTCATCATAAAACGAAAAGGCTAGCTATTGGTAAATCTTTATTCTCAAGAACACCTTATATAGTAGCCTAAAAGCTATAAAGGATAAACATTATAGGCTTAAAATATTGTTGATTGTAATATAGCAATGTGAATCTACATTGGTGATTGTTTAAAGGGGTTTAGTGGTGAAGTTAAAAATATTCGAGAACAGTATAATGTAAAAAACAATGGCAGCGTCATGGGGTCTGCGAAATTGCCTCTGCACTGTACCCCTAGGACAAGCATGGACCTTCTGTCGACGAACGCGACTTAAGATTGTCAAACTAAAATTACCATCGATTGAAACAAAATTATTGTGACATTATAGTTTCTAATAGTGTGATCTAAAAGCGCAATTTTCACCAACCTATACAATAAAATCTATCCCCTCGACCTCACCCAGCAGGGGTTTTAATCTGTCTTTTTTCAGGGACCCCCTGACCGTGTTAGACTTGTGTTAGACTTCTTGGAAGGCTATCGACAAAAGGATACTGTACAGTAGCTCTTTTTCACATTTTATGTGAGGTAATGTTGAGATTAGATGTCATTATCTATTATTATTATTATTATTAATTATTATTATTATTATTAATTATTAATTATTATTATTATTATTATTATCATTAGCTATTATTATTATTATTATTATTTATTATTATTATCATTATTTATCTATTTGTTGTTGTTATTATTATTATTATTATTATTATTATTATTATTATTATTATTATTATTATTTTGGGATTTGGTGGTATGTATCGTGCTACCGCTTGCCAATGTATAAATGGCTTATTCTAACATGATGTGGCGCTTCAAACTATAACCGATGATGAAATACGATACAAGTCTTACTTACTTACAAAAATCTTTTCAACACAACAATGCCTTGTCGCGGAATTAACATATTTTAGCTATTTGCCGACCATCTATACTTTATCAAGAGCGTTTTAATTGCCTCCTTTAATGCGCCCTCCGGAATTAACGAATAGAGGATGCAGTAAAATACACCAAATGGCTAAAATTAATTACTAATATCTGTCTTGATCACTGTATATTATTAGATCTTGAATTGAAATTGATATTTCTTTGATTACCCCGAGGGAAATTAATCATCTCATTGTGAAGTCATAGTACGCGTCAAGCAGAAATCAACTGCTATAGTGTTAAAAAATACGATTTCGTTATTTTGGCTGTGACCAGCAATAGTTCAACAAGTTATTAAAAATCAGGGTTTCGAAAGGAAATCTGCCCTTCCACAAGTTAATTATTATTTAATTTCTTTTACAGAGTGTCTAAAAAAGATTGTAGAAATTTCAAGCACATGTTACTTGTAGTGAAAATACGGGTTAAGTGCGAATGCATTACTAAAGATTATCGACTTGTATCATATTGGTACACCGTTACCTATTCAGGTATCGATATCAATGCCAATATTAAAATTATCATCAAAATCACTATTCTTTTATTGTGTAATTATAATTATTATTACTTAGGCATATCAATATTATTATTATTATTATTATAATCATTACCATTATTGATATTATTTTATTTATTGTTTTTTTTTTAAATTATTAATCAGACTATTTTATCAATAGGTAACAAACTTACACTCGAAACAGCAACAGCATGGAAAATAGCCAAGGTAAATGAGTCAAAATAAGCTCGGCTTTCATTGTTCCTCATTCTTTTAATGACGGAAGAAGATATACATGTCGGAGTATAATAAATGGTGAACGTATGACAAAGTTATAAAAAAAAACATTGAATAATTGTTATGGAATGTTGCTTAAGAAAATACATTAATGATGATAGCGAATTTAGTGCAGGTAAAGAGTAATATAATATTATTTTAGTCAGATGAGCGAAGATGTATAAATATGTATAAACGTGACAATAACAGGATAACAAAACCAAGAAACGTTTTTTATTTTGTGAACACGAAGAAAATGGCTTTCTAAGAAGAAATCATAAGAAATAAAAACATCTTCAAATTTGTATGTGTTATTAATGCTTGAAAAGGAGAATGACCAAGATACGACCAAATTACAAGAGGGTACGAGAATGGACGGGAATTGCAGATATATTATGAGAAAAAGTTGGGAATGGACAAGAATATACCAATTTATATATAAATACCGAAATATGGAAACAATATTGAAAATTTACAGAAAACCTTTAAACGATGGTACTGACGACAACTTACTCACTTTTTACTTAATACTGTCTGTATATAGAGGCAGATGCTGGATTTGTCTGGGAGTCAAATGTAGGAAAATGCCTATGCCACAGCGATGTTTAGTGGCTGTGAGCTTCGATGCCGGTACTAGGGTGATAAACCTTTGGAAGCTCTAGCTTTCTCAGGACTTGAAGAGTTCTACCAACAATACAATGCAAACATTGCTTGAAATTTCTTGTTAGTGTTACTGTAAAAAAAATAATAAGCTAAATCTAAATATTTTGCTAAAAAAGAAAATTATTAAATTGTTTAGCGGATAATCAATTCAAAGATTTACATTAAATCTGCAAAAAATAAACGAAGTTTCTTATTGGAAGTTGACGAAATATTTTATCCTTATAAATGAGCACATGAATGCTTTTTAATTGCAGGTTTTTCCAACTTTTGCTACAGGCAATAGGCCACATGCCTATCTTTAAACAATTTAGGCCTCAAAAGGTATAAGTAGTTCTAAATCAAACGAAGCCAAATGTTGTCATGTAGCTACATTTTTAAATAAGATTTTCCTAATGCTGTCAGGCATTTTGCTAGCCCATCGCTTCCTCCACACTTAATTCTTTCAGTTTGTTATAAGTTTGCCCATCTAATTCCAAGCCCTTTCTAACAGATATCATGCCATCTCTTCTTTGGCTTTCCTCATATTTTTTTCTTTTCTTTCAGTATGCCGTCCAATGTATATTGTTTCTTCATTACAGAAATTTCGCCGCAACTTCATCAAGTAGACTTTAAGCAAAATAATACGGTAGGTCAAAGTTCGTGATTAATTTAAACACTGTAGGTCTATTCGTTATTCACATAGCGTTCGTATTTTTGAAGAAAAAAAATGAGTTTGACATTTTGTTATTCGCAATTGTTATTAAAACGTATACAAAATACTTCTTCTGACATTACCAATCAGCTTAATATAACCTCTTAAATTAAAGAAGTACTTATACTCAAGACCTTTATTTCAAACATCGGCAAAGGCTCTAATTTTTATTAAAAGCTAGATTCCAAATATCCCACAACTAATACATCTGTACATTTTAATTTCTCATGTTTTATCTAGGACCACATGCCCAGAATATTTATATCTTATCTAACGTGTGCCGTGTATTATCATCCTTTTATATCTGTCAAGATTATGCATTGTAAGGATAAATAAAAGTGGTTTTGTTTGCCATGATCACGGAATCAAAGCGTAGAATTCCCCATTCTTAACACGGCGCCAAGCAAGCGAATTGTTTGCATAAGGCAGGAACGTTACACTAAAGGCACAACTTCTTGGTTGTACGTCGTCACGCGTATGTCTACCTACGTGTACGCACAGTGACTTGTACGGGATGAAGACTGAGTGTCAGAGGAACGGGGATCTACTACCACGATGTGTGTGTATCTTTAAAATTACTATCATTCATCCTCATAATTATACTAACATGCTGTTTTCACCATCACCGCCATCAATATTTACCATCATGCTCCTACTCAGCCTCATTCGCATTCTCATCCCCATCTCCATGCACCATAGTAAAACAAAAAAAAAAGACAAAGACAAAAACAAAAACAAACAAAGAAAAAAAAAAAAAAAAAAAAAAAAAAACGGAAACAGTAAAATACATATACAACATCTTCCGGGGAAATAGCATGTATTATTTGACTTTTCATTATTAACATTTTCATTAGTTATATTTTCATTAGTTACATTGGTCTTGGTCGCTAGCCCAAAACTAAAAACCGAGAGACCAGAATCGATTAATGATACTGAGTTATTCACTTCCAATAAGCATTTCTTGCTCAGCTTCTTTTTTTAACCTCGTGGGCTGGAGACATGGTGTCGGCAGTTGGGGAAGGGGTTCTATCTTCTACTTGCTTGCGGCTAAAACCTTTCTCCGGATGTGGTTGTATATAATGGTCAAAAGACAGTTTAACGGCCACAGGTAAGATCAACTAAAACAGAAATAGATACACGAAAATAGAAAATGACATATTGAGAGTTATTAACTGTCGCAAATCGTTGACTAATATCTAGTGATCTGAGATAAAATCTAATGTTGCATGTAAACTACTAGGAAAGTGTGTGCTTTATTGATATAACCGAGTCATAGGTTATACTTAATCTAAATCCCAGTCCAAACCTCATTAAATACTGTTACGAAGGTCTTGAAACCCTTCCAAAATCTTATGAAGGGAAACACGTAAAATACTCGGTTACTTTCGTCCTTTTTGCCTATTAAACACTGTTTTTCACTTCACAATGCATAAGAAATTCGTACGCACCGTAGATGTTCGATTTGATTTCTTATATTTTAAAGCTCTAGTTAACCTGACAGTTCTGGTAAGATATTTTAAAAATGTTTTGTATGTTTTGCATTTTATAGACGTTAAAATGGTCATAATACTTGTTGTTCTACATACGAATAATCTCTTCGCTAAGCCCCGATACTTGGATGTTGCTGCAAAGGACCAAAAATGTGCAGCATACGCGAATACCTATTTGTGGGACGTATGCGTAATTCCTGAGCCCGCCTATTAAATAACACGTTCTGATTGTCCGGATTGGTGGTGGGTGTGATTTACATTATATTGAATATCATCAAAGAGATACTCTTTGATATCGTATGCTTCTCAAATATAGTTTGATATTGTGGACAGATTAATTAGCGCAATGGCCGTATTCGACTGGTCGTTCTTCGTTAAACCACGCCCACCTGCGCAGTGGTAAAATCCTACTTAATGAAAACGACCAGTTGAATAGAAAACTGGTAAATACTCGACAAAACAAAATGGCTGCATAGTTACCGCGGTACACGCTGCGTAATCAAGGCTGCTTCGGATTGTGGCAGTATGGGTTTTTCGTAAAAAAATGTTTTCATCCAGTTTTTTAATTTTTTGTCTTCAATGAGGGTAAATATTATAATTTTTATTTTCTGAACTTTAATCTAAATTATATTAACGCAAATGTTGTTGCTAAACTGACCAATCGGCCATATTTTCTTTGGTCACGTGCATAACTTAACGCTGATTTACGCATTCTGGTTACGTTAATTTTCGTTGTCAACGAAGTCTACTTTACGAACCAGTCGAATAAATATAATACTCAACGAAAATTCGTACTCAACAAAATGAACCAGTCGAATAAGCCTGTTTTGGCAAACAAAACAGATTTGTGGCAGTCGCAGTTTTCAAGATATGTAACGACAAATAAAAGGCAAGAACAAGTAGGCCTTCATCACTGTAGATATTAACATACGACCAGTTTTATAAATAGCGATGAGCTGATCTGCCTTTAGCATATAGTGTTCACACAGATATATTGCAGATAGAATGTGACGCCAATATTTTTCGCTGGTTCAGGATAGCTTTCGATGAATGACTCCCTACTTTAATATATTACTTTTGCTAATCTTGGCTAAGACGTGACGAGCTTCGATTCACATCACTGTTCATAAAGCCCTTGCGGATTAGTGTTCCAGGCGCGGATGTCATAAAAGCATGCTTAAACGAATTAGGTCTGTAAGAGTGTTTGTCCGACGCAACGCTAGTCGCGAGCTTCGGTAGTAGATTGAACAGATCGTCACTGGAAACGATCCGTTGCACGCGTCGTCGCGTTATGGAATCACGTCAACTGCCAACGCAATGTGTGACTTGCTTTTTATTGGACACTGTGAACATTTTAAACTCCAATTATCATCTTGCAGTTAGCTGTTGATGAAGTTTTATGATGCTTGCATTTGATCACAAGTTCTTGCGTTTTAATACTGAACTTCACTTGTGTCTACTGCCCCATAAGGGCTACAGACACTTCGCTATCGTCTCACTCAAGTTTAAAAAGGTCAACAATCGTGTACAGCTATTCAAGTGAATTGCCAGCAACACAGAAAGCGATAATTGGTATAATAAAGTAGCAAAAAACAAAACAAAACAAAAAAAAAAACAAAAACAAAAACAAAAACAAAAACGAAAAACTATGACAAGCAGTAGACACACGCTGACGCTAGTAGTAGTTAGCAAAACTGCTTACACCAAAAAAAAGTTAGCATTTTTATGTTTTGTTTATGTAAAAGGAAACTTGTTATTGCAACAACTTGTTTGAAAGTTGTTTTTTTCAACAACAATTCACTTCCTGATAGAATCAGCCGATTCTATCACACTTAGTTTACAATACAATACCTGGCTATGCGGTAGGAAAAGTTCGCCCGGCGGTCGCGGTTCGGACTCTTGGTTGTGAGGTCGGGACTTTGAGCAAGGCATTTTATCTACATTGCTTTAGTCTACCCAGCTGTATCAATGGGCACTATCACATTGCTGGCAGTAACCAGGGGTGGATTTAGGAGGGGCGCCAGCGACGCGCGCCTCCCTTTTATAACAAACAATTTTTTTTTTTTTTTTGGATGGATACTCAATTCCATAGAAAGTTTGATTGTCACATCGCGCAATGGATAGCTACAAAGAAAGTTTAAGTAAGTAAAAGTAGGCATATCTCTTCTAAATAATAGATTTCTTTGTTGTAAGATGCCCTGTAAGAGCTTTTAAGGGCGTACCATTTCCAAAAATCTCCCTATTTTAGGAAGGGGTCCCCCTCCCAAACCCACCCCTCGGTGCTTCGTACCTCGGCTGGTCATCCATCTTTACTTTGGCGCCCCCCCCACCACTCCCCTTTTGCTAAATCCTGTATCTCCCCCTGGTAACTTGGGATGGACTAGCGCCCCATCCAGGGAGAGTATCACACTTTCATCCGCTTTGTGGTACTTGAAACTGTGGATATGCTTCAGCCTTATGCGCCCAATTGTCTTTGGAAGAATTTATTTACTTACTGGGTCGTGTGGTGAAGTAGCTTGCTACAATGGTTCCCCATTATAAAACACAAATTAAAAAATTAAAATTATAAATTTCTCATTTGAAAACCATATACGTTAGGTCTATCAACGTTCAATAAGTCACAGATAGAACAAAAAAATAAGTGCTTCTGATGACTGGTTTTTGACAATGTTAATTGTAGGGGGAAGTACAATGCTTCTTGACAATGTTGTGTAACATATATATGCAAAACTGATTAAAACCAAGAAAAGACCCGGGGGGAGGGGGTGTGAATCACGGTGACTTCTTCACCGACTTCTTCAAATTTATAAAACACCCTTGGCTCAAGCAGAATTAAAAATAGGCTCCTAGAGGGAGCGTTTGTCTAGACCTATGCCCTATGCTAATAAACAAAGTATCCACATGGGATTCGGTTATCAGGAAATAATGTGGTGTTGTATTTTTTTATAACTTTGGTACAGCAATAAGGTAGGCCTACTTTCTATGACATATGACCCACCATGCACCGCCATCGGATTTACTCTTTTGCCCCCCGAGGGGACATAGACACAAAAAAAGTCAAGTTTTGTACATTCTATACCAATCAGGTCATCTGAGCTTTTTTCAAAAGAATTGTAATCTTCGGCATTGGCAAGCGTCGAGGTTTAAGTAGATCACTAATGTAATGATACATGGGTTCATATTCTCCTATAATAGTACGCCAGCCTTAAGGGTTTTAAATACATTGTAATCAAAACAAAGTAAATCGGATAGAACATCATTGATTTTCATATATTACCTTGTTACAAAACAAATTCATATTGAAATAATAACAAAATTATAATCGGTATTTATCTTGCATCAAAAATGCACTGTGTACATACAATCGAAAATCGAAGTCACGCTACTCCTATAAACAGGCCTATTGATGACAATTCCTTAACTTACACCATTGCACTATAGAGACCATAAACCTATCCAAAGTATTTCAAGTTTAGCGATACAACAAATATGATTAAATATTATTATTATTATTATTTATTATTATTAATATTATTAATATTATTAATAATAATAATAATAATAATAATAATAATAATAATAATAATAATAATAATAATATAATAGTGTAGTTTTATATAGCGCACATATCCATCTAATGTAAAATACTCAGGGCGCTTGATATGTCTTGAAAGATATAGGCCTACTGGGTTCTTTATAGTGCACACGAGCCATTGTATACACTGGGCTTACGGTTAGTCCTTATCCGAAAAGACTTTTCCAGCGCCGATATTTTGGCTATAGCTTGCGGCGCCCCTCTGCTAACCACTCGGCCATTCAATGGGTGTAAATGATACTTTCTATAATAGTGTGTGAAGGTCCGGTAAATAAATTACTGAATTGTTGTGAAAATCCCGCTTAGGGTGTGAGTATGAGGACCATTTAAGGGAAAAAGTCCCAGATCAGATATTTCAAAAACGGGTCAACTGATCCGAGTGAAACTTTCGGGAAAGTTTAACCCAAGTTACAAGGAAGATACTATTATGTGTAGGGGACGATTTGAGGGTCATTTAAATTGCTGACGTCCCAGTTATATATGGATAAAATGACACGTTGCGGAATAGTTTTTCATGGTGAAATGAAGAAATGATCCAATTTTGGTGACGATCCGCAGTAGGGTGTGGATATGAGGACCATTTAAAGATTTTTTTGTTGACAGTGAATTAAATTGTTTAAACGCAATTTGCGTTTTCTAAAGTTGTTCTTAAAGCGCATAATAACGCATGAACAATTTTTGCTTTCAGTCACTGAATCGCTATAAACTGAAAATGCACTTTCCTATGCAAGGTCGGCTCATTATGGCGCGCAATAATTATGAGTCACGATGTATATACCTCGCTATTACCATTGCAGCCATAGTTCAAGTCTCACTTATAACGTCGAAGTGAACTTGGTTTTCGTGTTTTTTTTTTCCAACTTCATTAAAATTATATTGGTTTTCCGTGTTTTTTTTAACTTTATATCTTTTAACGACTTCTCTTTTTGTTGCAAAGTCAACTTCATTTCTCATTAAAGCAATGGGGAAAAGCTCTATGTTCTGTTGTTCAAACAGACATAGTAAGTCTAGTTATTATTATTAGTCTTATTATTATTACTTTAAATATCATACCCTATATATTAATGTAGATATATATATATATATAAGGTATATATAATAATATATACTATTAATGAAGTACTTTCTCTCTCTCACTCTTCCTTTATAGTGAAAAATGAAAAAAAAAAAAAATATAGTGAAAAATGAAAAAAAAAAACCATAGAAGCATCAAGCGCAATAATATTGCTATGAATAATATAAATTGAAACGTAACAGAACAGGAATTTGAGAAAGAAAATACTCATCTATAAGATATGCCCTCTTCTATGCATTATTTTTAGCTTGCTGGACCTCGAACGAGATTCTAAAGGAAACCGTAGGCCCAGATGTGTATAAGAGACAGGTTAGTGAACTAACAAAAAAAATTCGATTAAGCCCCACCATTTGAATATTGTTGCTAAAGTCTAACTAACGATAGCGTAAATGAACGTAAACACGTGTGCTAGTGAGAAAAGTGCCTATCCTGACCCTGCGAGTTGTTAGTTTGATTGGCACTCCAGAAAGGTTCATAATTAGCCATTCCAAGAAATGAAATGCATGGTGTTGTACTATTATCTGCTAAGGCCTACATAATATCCTGGCTTATCGAGCACACTTTCTAGTGTTTCAAATCTAATTATCGATAATGGTTTAATCATGGATGCACTATGCTACATCGTGTTGTTAGTTAAACCATTTTCCCGTTGATATTAATTTCGCACGATGTATCATTTATGGTGATTGATTTACAGAAAATAAGTGTGTTAATCTATTTATCCTCAATAGAGACCTTATTAATTGATGAACTGTTTTACCTATGCGTTTATTATTAACTGTAATAGTATTCATTCACCATCCAATCCATCATCGTCCGTCAAACCATCCATCCATCCATCCATCTATCTATCTATCTATCTATCCATCCGTATATCGTCCGTCTATTGTCCATCCATCCATTCATCCATCCATCCATTTACCCACCCTCGATCCATTCTCGATCCATCTATCTCTCGATCCATCCATCCATCCACCCACCCATCCGTCTATCATTCATCCATCCAACCATTCAAGAAAGAAAAAATAAATGATCGCACAAAGCGTCTCATAGGTAATTTTCGGGCGTTTAGAACACAAACTTTTTGCGGGCGGGGGAATGCCCCCGGACACCTGTGGCAGTGTCATCTCGATCGGCCTACTTTCGTACCCCCTTTCGGACATCTCTGGATCCGCCCCTAATCCATCCACCCATCCATCCATCGATCCATATCGATCCATCCAACCAAGCAGCCAACCATCCTTCCATCCATCGATCCATTCTTCCATCTATCGATCCATCGATCCATCCGTCCATCGATCCATCGATTGATCGATCCATCCATCCACCCACTTATTTATTCATCCTTCTATCATCCAATAATCCATTCATCAGTCCATCCACCGATCAACCAATCTTGGTCGATCGATTGATCCATAAATCCATCCATCCATCCTTACCTATCTCCAATTACTCATCCGTTTATCTCCAGCCGTCTATTCATTCATTCGATCGATATTTTTTGTTCATTCGTTCTTTCGTCCGTCTATTCACCTATCCGTTAATTTATCCATCAATCTATCTATCTATCTATCACCCATCCACCATTCATTCATCCATCCATCCATCCATTCTTTTAATAAATTCAATTTTATTTTTCTGTATCGCTGTGACACTAATAGAAAACAGTCTTAGTTTTGAATATCCTAACATCAAAGTAAAACAATAAGATATTAAATTTAAATTCCCGTTCAGACTGATGTAATATTATGCATGCCAGAATCACAGGAGATTATAGTATGATATTCCCCAAAAGTACAATTGCAGAGAACGTAGTATTGATTTTAGTATCAGTCTGAAGTTGAATAGGAGAGCACTTTTTGTGCAGACTAATTAAATTGCGAATACACTTCTTTTTTTTTTTTTTATAAGAAGCAGTCCAACTTTGCCGAGACTCAGTGTTCTTCTTTTTGGCCGATTTCAGTCTTAAAGTGTTCTTATTTTGTTCTTATTTTTACACTCTTTTCAAACATTGAAAATTATGATTGTACAACAGTATAAGTAAACTGTATTATAGAGGGTATTGCATATAAGGTTGCACATAAGGTTTGTTTCAACCTCATTTGACATTTTACCTCAGCCTCAATCTGTTCTTATTTTGTTCTTAATTTTTAACATTTTCAGCCTCAGTGTTCTTATAAAATGTGTTTTTATTTTAAAAAGTGTATGAACTTTCGTATATACATAGCAAGTGACTTCTTAGCTTGGTAATAGTGTCCAAATTTGATGAATTCGTGGTGCTTAGCTTGAGAGTTTAATTGTAATACAGTACTATCGTACTGTTGATAACAGTTCCATTATCTAGTATGATATTGATATAACCTACTTTTTATATTCTATGACACTGTGCACTTTTGTAACGGTGGCTCTCATAAACTTGGTGCCATCTTACAACAAAAAAGGTGGGTAGCGAAAAGGCAGAGAGGGATTGGACACGGATTGTTAAAGGCTGGGTGATAAAGGCCTCGGCGATAGCGGCCCTATTTTGGCAAAATAGCCGGTTGGCAACGGGTCATCGACCCCGAATCATTCACTAATAATCAACTCATCAGCCCATAAATGTCGCATTATGATTATTATAAAATCGCTGTAATTTTTCTTTATCGCTGTAAAATAATCTAATTTTTGAAGACCTCAACATCAAGCTATCATAAGATTTTAAATTTTAATCCTTGTTTAGATTAATCTACAGTGGTAAGCTTATTACGGAAAAATCACAAGAGCTTATATAGGTACACTTACAGTGATTTAAATAGTTTAAGGTCGAGAGAACTTCTGGGCTGTACAGACTAATGAAATTGGGTAAACGAACTTCGTTTCTACTACATTATGGCCTACCATGGGCCTATTCTTAGTACTTTGGTGATTGTGTCCCAATTTTGATTAATCCGTAGCGCTTGTATTGCGTGTTAAATTCAATCAAATAAGTACTATTTTATTATTGATTAAAGTTCCATTATCTAGTATGATATTGAGATAACCTGGTGAGTTGGATGGCCGAGCGGTTAGAGCAGGGGCGCCGCAACCTACAGCCAAAATATCGGCGCTGGTTCGAACGGCACGCTCGCCCATGTTGGTTCTGGTGGTGGAACAAGTCTTCTCAGATAAGAACTATAAACCGTAGGCCCTTAAAAGAGCCCAGTACATCTTTCGAGACGAGTAGGGGGTACACTCCGGTGTACTAAAAGCCCCTGTTGTGAACAGACGAGAATAGCTGGTACCGGTTTACCGGGTAGCTCAGACCATGGAGGAAATAATTTTATTTCCTCCATGCTCAGACATGAAGAAACCCTCAAGGAAGAAGAAAGTTACTGTAAGAGCTAGTCCACAGCGCTTTGAGACTCCGGTGGTATAAAGCGCTATATAAATCGATCTACATTACATTACCTATTATATTTATTGTATGGCACTGCACTTTTACAACGGTGGCGCATACACCTCGGCACCCCTTGCAACAAAAAAATGCTATAGAAAAAAATAAAAATATAAATATTATTTTTAAAAATTAAATGAAAACAAGTTATTAAATATATTTATTATTATTATTATTATTATTATTATTATTATTATTATTATTATTATTATTATTATTATTATTATTATTTTATTATCTCCGCCACATATCACATTATCCCATCACATTATCTACCAAAACTAGACTTCATTTAGAAAAAATGACATGCTAACGAATTCCCATTACATTCAAAAATATACATCGCTACATTTCCCACCCATCCAACACCATGCGGAGCACGGGTATATGCTAGTTTAAGGAATATGTTTACCGTATTACCGTAGGCAGAAACAATAGCTATATGATGAATATTTAAATTAGTGCAATTACAGTAAAGGTGTACATCGTTTTATATGTACTAACTTCACTTTTTTTCGGAACTTATTGGAAATATTTTTAATACATCTTTACACTAAACATGTGACGCTAAAAACCAAATCCCCATATTTCTATTTCAAAAATATTTCCATTTCAACACCAATACATTGCATACCATGAAAACGTCACAGATCAGATATCTAAAAACTCATCTAAATGAAACATTCGTGTTAGTGTAATTTTTTTTTTTTTTTTAAACTAGATTGTGGTTAGTGGTTGGAAAGTACATATTTTTGAGGAATTTAGAGAGATTGGGAAAGGGCAGAGATATGCTCTCTACTGACTGCTCTTGTTATTATTATTGTTATTATTATTATTATTATTATTATTATTATTATTATTATTATTATTATTATTATTATTATTATTACTATCATTTTGCCAATTATTATTGTCTATTATTACGTCATTACACCATTAAATCATATAATATTATAAATGGAATATTCTGTATCAAAACCCACTGTTAATAATGTCTTTATATCAAAGGTAAATTTGTATGATGAAAGAATATATTGATTTTTTAACCTAATATAAAAATGTGACATATAGTAACACTTTCTACCGGCGTCATAATGAGCAGGATAATCGTTTCTGACTATGCGCACTTACGAAACCAACTGATACAATAACGGATATGTACGTATTAGTTCGGCTTTATGTATACGTATTAGCGCCAATATCCAATTATATCTATGTCAGCGACATTATACCCAGCATTGACAATAATGATAATGGAACAGCTACATCGTTACGATATTTTAGTATAATCAAGGTGACAACTGCACCACTTTCAATGACATCTCGCGTGCGATAATCGACATGTATGGCGTGCAGTATCGCTCAGTATTTGGTTTTTTGACTGCAGGACATAATGAACCGCATACGGTTGTAGGCACTCCATAGACGTGGACACAGTTCTAAAATGTACCCATATAGAAAGTGCTTTAATGCGTCCATCGGGAAAAGGGATATTCCAAAATTCGAATTTGATAATCTCTCATAGGCATTTCTGCTTTGACCTTTATCCATATGCTTTCCAATTATTACCGTGGATATATCAGAATATAAACATAGGCCTATAACTTGAGCACTTTATATATTCTGGTATATAATACCAACATAACTTCAAGAAAAACATGACATGTTTTTGTTCTGGATTATCTTTTAGAATCGATATTAAACAATAATTATATTGATATGTTGATACTGAACTGAAAATATCCATTATTCAAATTGGATTTTTTTATATTTTTAAATTAAGAAATATTGCTTCGCTCAGCTTTTTTGGAATATGAGTGGGATTTTATTCTCTTATAAAATTGAACTACATAACTACACAACTACACTTTTGCATAGCTTTTTCTTTGTTAAAAGTCTGAAGTCCCGAGTGAGATGACATTCGTTTGCTAAAGAAATGCTATAGCATATTATGCCCTATTTTTCAATCAGATGCTGGATAGTCTCATAATATGTAAAACAAAAATAATATGTGTGAAAATGTTATTTCCGCCGAGCGCCCGTGGTTTCGGACATTAGGCCTATGATAGGCCTATATCATATTTTTAGTAAAAAGCCGTGTTATATCCGGATTTTCTGGTGTCACTTTGATACTTTTCCTTTGATACCGACATTATGTGCCAGAATAAAAAGCTACCGACTGGTTATACTGTATTGAAAATAGTATTGTTAAATCTCATGGTTTTAGTCGTGGGTGTTAGATCAGACAACAGTTGTAGTATATATTTACTTGTAGTAGCTGTAGTAGGCCTATTATTTACTGTTTTTCTAGATCATTTCCGTCATTGTAAACATTGGCTTCAACGAAACGTGATATAGTTTATCAGTTTTTCTTTTAAAATCGATATTCAACAATAATCATATCGATATGTTGATACTGAACTAAAAATATCCATTATTTTAAGCCAACTTATTGTAGAGTCCAGATAGGCCCCTAAACGTTTTTAAATAAATTTTCTTCACTGCATGGTAAGTCATTCGTTGTGTTTGTATTTTTTCTCCACGAAGTCAAGTAGATGTTTGAATGAACACAATTCGTTGATGAAGCAGATATTCTGTATTGATTTATTTGTTTTGATTCTCCATGTATGTTTAAATAATCGCGAATTCCTAATAGTTTTTAATTAAACAGTACTGTTTCGCTCGGCCTTTTGAATTGTGGGTGGCACTCTCCCCTGCGTTCACCCACCTGAAGTTCAAAGGCTGTCTCTTATACACATCTCCACAAATTAAGCTCTCTTCGCTCATGTCCCCTCCTAATTATCACCATTGTAATGAAGCTCTGAATTTGCCCCTGGGACCCCACCTGTGCGATAATTAGGACGAACTCTGGATCCGCGCCTGACACCAAACGCATCTCTCAGAGCATTTTTTTACATTTGGTCAATCTTGTATCCATGGCCAATGGAAATAAATTTAATGTTTTAGTTTATTTTCAAATGTGTGGTCTGGCAAGTTGAAATGTTGACTAACACTAGATGTCCTATTCTTGTTTCGTATGAAACTTTTGTGGTTGTTAATTCTTGATCTGATCTGTCGCCAACATATTTGCCATTGTTGCATGTATCACAATAAATAAAATATACAACATTAGAGGATGTCCAATCTAATGGAGGAGAACGTTTTTGATATGTAGTGCCCGGTACTGTGAATGGTGTGTTGGTGGTAATGATTTGACCAGGGAGTTGTTATCCTGATTTGACAAAGATT
>NW_022688773.1:347979-355482 GCF_011630105.1 Anneissia japonica | reverse complement strand
GTGAAAAAAAAATCCCCAACTGGGATTCGAACCTTTTGCTGTCTCATTGCATTTAAATTAAATAGAATAATACATAACGAATTATATTACGAAAGGTTGAAACAGGCGGCGAAATACCTTTAAGTATGCCGCTAGCAAAGAGCAGACAATCGTGACAATTAATTAGATCCGACAACTAACCAACCAGCTGTATTACTTGACGCCAAAACAAAATATTTGATTGGCTTACTGATCTGAATCTGACCAACTATAAATAGGCCTACATAATATAATAACGTCTTCCTAAATTCAAAGAAACTTGTATTTACTACCGTACAATAATGTATAAGTATACATACATACAAACATGCATACACACAAAACCTACATAAATATACATTTTATATAATGAAGTAATGCCCTTTTCATATGATCGCTCATGATTTACTTATACAGGTTGAATTTATATTGATAGGGTATTACATTCATCTCTGTTATTCAAAAATGCTTCGAAAATACTGTTGTTCCACGCATGTGCGATCGAGTGTGAAATCGGTTGCTTCCTATCAGACCCTTCTTATCAGACCCTATACCCAACACAATCCCACTGGTCGAATTGGTTATGGAGTCTGCATTGTCAGCAGAAGGCCTCGCCTTCGAATATGGATCGGGACACTTTTTTAAACACTTGCAGATCTCCAAGATTTAATGTTCAATATTTACATAGCATTAAAGAGAGAAAGCCATAATAGCCCAGTTATTTAAGTCGTCTACAACATATACAACAAAAGATCCCAGTTCGAATTTGATTGTGGTGATTTTAGTAGGATAAACATGCAGATTAGCAAAAGAAGCCCTCTCGAAAAGACGTCCATGGGCTTCTAATCAACATACATAGGCTTCTTTTTGAGATATGCTTCCAACTGACATAATCGTTGATGATTATGATAGCGTAACGGTGTCAGTATCAATACTATTTTATTGTAATAAATCATAAAATAATTCCCGCACATACTTATGATCGAAACGGTACTGGGTTTGTTGAAAAAGTCTGTGCATGTAATCAAATTGTAAAAGTGTATCATTTTAGCAGGGCTAGGCTGTACTCCGGCTATATAAATTCATTAGAAGCTTGAAAATTGTTAACATAATTAATATTAGTTACAAATGTACACACATCTAATAATTTACATAAAGGCCTATTATTTGTTAATTTATAGTAATAAATTATATCGAAAGCGTGATTAAAAAAAAATTACCGTATAGGCCTATGTATATAGGCTATGTGAGGTGTCATGACAAAATGAGTCTTGTGTTACGCCAGTCAATTTGATATTATTGGGAAAATAAGTGAAGTAATATTTTGACAAAAATGTTTTTCAATGTTTCTGATAAATTCAATATGTATATTTCATAGTAGAACATGTTCTGAGTTGAGTTACCAAGGTAAACATGTTTTTCAGGCACATTTTGTAAAGCTATTTTTTTAGAAAAGCAACACACAATTTATCAGTTATTTATCTTTAGAGGAGATTTCCTCTTAAGTATTTTTATAGACACCAACCTTAAAAATGATCTTACTACAGTTTTACTCAACCTAGGAACACGATTCAAAGACCAAAATAAAGCTTATATAGCCATCTACACTGTACCGGTATTTAAATATATAAATTACACAAGATTCATTTTGTCATGGCAGCTCATATTTAGTTGACCAACAAATTGTCGTTGGCATGTTTGATCATCACTGTAGGCCTAGTTAAAACATTTATGCTATTATTTTTTGTAAGATTTAAAATATCAAACAGAATTTCGAATTCTATTGTTAAAAAATGTCTTCAGTAGTCTTTTCAAATATTAACAGCATTAATTTTGAAAAGAAGCCGCTCTCTTTGGTTTACTAAAGTAATCTCGAAAAAAAGCACATTTCGAAAAGAACCTAATCTCAAAAAGTAGCTATCCAAAGGGTCTCAAAAATAAAAGACGCCCAGGGCTTCTATTCGAGATTTTACGGTACATTATAGTATGTGAAATGCCGAAGGTAAAAGACCGATTTAGATTGTCATCAAAACGTGCAACTCAAATAAGACTGCGTAACAAATAAAATTGCAGACGATAAATGCCAATGAAACGGACATTCTGCTTGATTTACTACGCTTGAATTATGACTTAACCTATACTAGCCTTCTCTATTTTTTTTATATAGTTGTTATAGTTATAGTTGTTACTATCATGTCGTAAGTGCCTGTTGCAGATTTTATGTATTTCTCACACAGGGGAGATACAGATAATATAGGACAAAAATCCACGGTTTAAAAATAATACTACGAATACGACCAATCACTGAAAAAAAATTATTCGTTAGAATTACAAAATTATCATAGGGGATTTTAAGTTTAAGTTTTTTACAAATTATCCAAATTGATACCGGCCAAATTAGTTTCCCGTGCTTAATTATTTTCCCAATTTCATCTGCTCTTCTAAAATGTCTATAGCATCGTTCGTCATGAATCGCCTTTTCTGCGTTCCGTTCACCCACCTGAAGTTCAAAGGACGACAGTGCACTTACTCTTAGACCGGTCGGATTTGGAGGAAGGTGTCACATTTTTGCAGAATTTACCAGACCAACTTTTTCTAATGTATTTTTTGACGTAGATTACGAATCTGATTGTTGATCGGTCCGGGGAGGGGGATTTTTCGAGATATGTGGGGTCAAAGGTCAAATCTGGCATATTTAAGGAAGGGGATCACAAAAGTGATTTAGTGTACCAAAATAATGTTTTCTAATGTAATTTAGGTCTTAGATTCCAAAAATGACAGTAATGTTTCTTTTTTCACATTTATCATACAGGCAACACCCTTTTCCAGGTTATGTCTTATTTGACCTTTGACCCCAATAACTTTTAAACGACTCCAAATCACTTTTGTGATCCCTTCCTTAAATATGCCAGATTTGACCTTTGACCGATCAACAATCAGATTCGTAATCTACGTCAAAAAATACATTAGAAAAAGTTGGTCTGGTAAATTCTGCAAAAGTGACACCTACACCTCATATACGACCGGTCTATCTAGTCTGAGGGTTATCCCAACATTTCAAAAAATAAAAAAATCCTTTTTCTATGTATACACTGTTAAGCAATTATTTTTTCCTAGACCACCTTTAGTTTTTGGAATGAAGATTATATCACAGTTCAAATAATTATTAAGTCCTAACCAATTCCTTACATAACATAATTGAAAATGCTTTTATCAATCTCACTAAGGTTTTTGACTGTGAATATCATATTACAAATGTTATGATGAGTTTAAACAATGCAATAGCAATAATAGTAACCTTATGTTTTGCCGTATTAGGCAACTCATTTTCCGATATTTTTGCGGGATTTAATTCGCGTACAATGTTCTGACACTAAATATCAGCGACGTTTCTGTCTGACCTAATATCATATCCGAGATGAGTATACCTGCCGCGTTTGCCTTCCTTACATAACATAATTGACAATACTAGTTTCAATCTCACTAAGGTACAAAAGTATATAATGAGTTTAAACAATGCAATAGCAATAATAGTAACCTTAAGTTTTCCCAGGCAACTCATTTTCCGATATTTTTGCGGGATTTAATTTGCATACAATGTTTTGACACTAAATATCAACGACGTTTTTGTCTAACCTAATATCATATCCGAGATGAGTATGCCTGCTGCGTTTGCCTAATTTAAGAATAGTTTGTCTTTGTATTTAATTCTAACGTCTTTTGTGTGATCTTCGTTATTCCAATTATTACAGTGCTCACGAGGAAGCATCACGCCCTCATCCGCCTCATGCTACAGTACTCGAAACTGGGCAGAATCTCCAGACCATATGAGCCCATGGTTCGGCAAGGATTTACTTAAGTTTATATATTTTTAAATTGTATCAAAACAGCTACAGAAGTCTCAAAATAAGAAATATTCATTTTTTTTTTGGACAGCTTTTGAGAAACTTCAAACCAGATTCCCATCCCCACATCAATATAGGCATAGGCTTACTACATGTGTTACTTTTCAATTTTAACCATGGGATTTTTTGTTTTGTGTACTTTTCATATATGATTCTTCCATACCTACAGCCTGCACCCTGATTTATAAGTCGTTACTCTATTCCTATTCATGCTATTTCATCTTTTGCATCCAAAAGAAAGCTCAATACAAGATAATCTGAGCTTACAAACCCTCACTCTGTTGCGCCATATCTTTGTATGTAGTGGATGCACTCGATCCGCTGGTTGTTGTTAGTAGTGTAATATTACCAACTATACATATCAGGTGAAACGTAGCTAAGCGGTAAAGTTGCACATATTTAGTGTAAAGTTTCTTCTTTTTAATTTACCATTTTATTCATTTTATCATACATTGCATTCAAGATGAAAATAAATCAAAACAATTAAATAAGTGCCCTTCTTTTCAAAACATAGAGTAGAATACATATAATAAATACGTTTTATAGTTTCATTGTAAGTACAAATATATTTTATATCCTGTGTTTATAAATTCTTTTGCAAGTGAAAATATAATATTTATTGTATTTAATATTCAAAACTTGCTGTACCATTACGTTAGGTGAACTACTTATATACCAGAGACCAGGGTACAAAGGCCATGACTTGAAACATTTAAATATTTATTATTTATTTGAAGTTTTGAAAAAGAACGTGCAGGGAAGACCAAAATGAAAAGAATTTCTCTTGGTTACAGGTAGAAAAATATATATCTTGTAATATCATAGTATCTAACAATTTCTCTCTTTATATTTGTTATATAAGGTAACACTTTCTGTTGTTTCTGTTACATTAATCGAATGTATGGGGTTCACATCTCCCTCTTGTTTTCTTTTTGTTTAATTTGATTTCATTATTTTTATTATTTGTGCATCTATAGAATACTTTTTTTTTCATATATTTTTATTATTTTTCACATATTTTTTTAAAAACTGGGTCAGCAGATTGTGAAGCATACGCCCGGAAAATATGAAAAACATTCTAAAATCTGCATCTTACTTCTCCAATCCATCCGCCAAACGAGGCTTCGCAAAGCCTCAAGTGGCAAGCCCATCAGTCGGGACGCGCCTTCCTGCTGCTTCCAGTCCGCCGGCCAGATTTTTCCCACTTGAGCTGGCTCTGTCATTGCGACCGAAAACTATATAAGGACTACTTAACTTTCTAAAATCTACGTCTTACTTCTGATGAGCACCAAATTCAAGAGATCCGAGATACATGTAATATTGTCAATGTGTGAAAGTTTGAGGTTAATCGGTCCAGTAGTTGTTAACTCCTTTAAGGACAACTTCCGTAAGGACAAACACACCACAGACAGACAGACAGCCAGCCCGACAAACATGCATATGAAAGATCTACTGTGTGCAAATTATTGTGTCCGTAAATTGTGCAAAGATTGTATTGGTATAGCAGTACAAAGTTGTGTGCTGGAATCCATCAAAATTACTTTTTAAACATCAATCAGAAAATGGCGTCGCTCACGCCTGCAGTGATCATGGGACGTGAGTACATGTGCATTTTAAGCGAGCGGATCTTTATTAAAAAGATTCGTTGCGCACTCTTCGTGTTGTTTTTCATGAAATCGCGTTGGTCAGCGACCGTCAGGGCAGTGCGAGTCCGGCTTCAGTATTCCTTTAACCACTTGAACTGAGGTTTAACCATCTACTCGTGTACGAGTCCAATACTATCCTCTTAATTATGTATATATTCATTGATATATAATATGACCAAATCGCTAGTGACGTAAGGGGTTTAACATGCTCTTTATTTGATCAAAATTGGATTAATCTATGGCGAAGCCTTAAAGAAGGAAATTCGACAAAGAATTTAACAAATCAAGATCAAACGTTATAATTTTTACATGTGATACTTTTTTAAACTCACGACATTGATCCTATTCAAACGGCCAGTAAACCAAACAATAAAGGCCATACTTTCTTTACGATTTTAAATCCTTTGGTTAATAATATATTTCAGGGGACGATTTAAAGTTGTCCGAAAAGTGTATGGTGGGCAAAAGGGAGGCCGAAAGTGCAAGCGACCAAGATAACACTACTCTGGGAGTCAGGGGATATTCTACTGCGAAACTGTTGCTTTCTAGACGCCCTAAAATATCCTCTGAGACGTTTTGAGCGATCAATTATTTCTTTTACTTTTCTCATTTTTTATTTTTTACTTTGAAAAGCCGTTTTTTTACCGTTGGTATATAAATGGATATGGACTAATATAAACACTTTGAAAAAAAAAATAAGGCTACAAGATTAAGCGGAGTGTCTCAATACTTGAATAAAAATATAAGATCACAATTATTGTTTTTCCCTTTATGTCTAGACCACTTAGACTTATGTATTAATTTAGGTTCAATTTTATGGTGCTAATGGAACTATCTTTTGTTAATTACTTGAAATATTACTTGCAGAAATCATTTTATAACAGTTGTTAAAAAAAATTTATTTATTAAATATATTTCAGATCCATTTACTTAACTCTACTTATCACATACGTTTTTGACTTTTAATTTTATAATTGCAGTTTGTTTTCTTCTATTTTTTGTTTATCTCCTGCTTCCGTAAATTATATATTGTTAGTCTCAAAAGTGCTACTTTCATTTACTTTATATTGATTTATACTGTATCAGACTAACGCGGCTATACTTTTTATTCATCATATTACAAAAAAGTAATCTAAAATAATGAATACATATATATTTATATGTATACATGTATATGTATAATAATAATAATAATAATAATAATAAAATAAGAATAATAAAAATAACAATAATATATTTTTATATGTGTGTGTGTGTATATATATATATATATATATATATATATATATATATATATATATATATATATATATATTAATATTAATATACAGGCTTTACAGGCACTGAGATTATGTCCGAAATCGTTAAATATCTTTCCTGGTACCCGTAATATAACTTGATTTCAAGAAGAAACATAAACAGAAAACGCTGAAATTCAACGAGGGACCCAAAACCAAACGTCTATTATTATGATGGTAGTTAAGGGGGACGTGCACGCACATGACGTCACACAGTGACCATTTTAGTCAAAAACCAGACTAATCAAGCCAAGCTGCTATCTTCTTGAACAGCAGGAATAATTATATGAGGCTATTTTACACTACGGATCGTGGAAAAGTACAATTATCTTGAAATATTGATAGTTTTACGAATCCATTATTTATGTTACCGTACTATACTTTATTCAAGGCAAGATGAGACGACGTAAAGTCTGAACATTATCATAATGGTTTTAAATAAGCTCAAGATAACATCAAATTCTGTAGTCCTAAACATTAAAAGCCTAAGTAATTTCCACAGTTTTTTGCTGACCTATATATAAACCAGGACAACGCATCCCAATAGATCTGTTTCAGTGTATCATCTTGATATTTTTTTAAATAACATATACACACACATATATATATATATATATATATATATATATATACACA
>NW_022688773.1:344301-347818 GCF_011630105.1 Anneissia japonica | reverse complement strand
TATAAACCTAGTCTTTATGTACATTAAATATCATGTATTTTCTGCATTGAAACATCAGGAAGTAGTGTTTAAATATAATATTTATAACGTTCATTTGTATATTATGCAGATAAACATAAAAATATATGAAATAGATATATATTTATGAATGTAAAAAACACTCTGATCTCAAGATCAATTAAACATGGACGTACTTCGCAAAAATTGAAACTGTGAATGTAAAAACAAAAAACAGCATTCACGAAATGCAGTTAATAATACTGTAATCATCGTGCTGGAAAGCCGTGTGATCGAATGACGTCATGTACTATTGTATTTTGTCTGTCGGCTAGGATGAGTTAAAGGTTAACCGATGTTTGTAAATTATGTTAACCGATTGTCCGTAAATTATGTTATCCTCTGAAATGACAGTAAGAAACAGGAGATGGAAGTGGATTGGACATGTGCTACGCATGGAAAGAAATACCAAGAGTTGCTTTAACATGGACACCAGAGGGAATGTGGGAAGGCCAAGGGAAAATTGGAGAAGAAATGTGGAAAAGGAAAGAAACCAACAGGGATACCAATCGTGGGCAGAGGCAGCAGTAGCAGCTCAAGACAGAGGAGCCTGGAGGAGGAGAGATGCTAGAAGCCCTATTCTCCACTCGGAGACAAGGAACTAGATAATGAAATGACAGCTCAGCAAAAAATACTATCTCTAATCTAATTAGTGTATTATATAAGCCGTTCAGTAGTCTTAATTGTCAAGGCTTAATAACATTGGCTTTTGCTAAAATTTCGCATTATATTATTTATCTTCTGCATAATTTTGTTAATAAAAACCGTTAAAATAATAATGATAACAATTCGATTATATTAACATAGATTTTGGCCTTCGCCATATTTGTTTGTATATTTACAGAAATGCGCTTTTGAGAATAGGCTACGAAATTGGTTATTATCAATGATACTGATAGCGAGCAATTAAGCTAACACAATAATTGTGTATAATTATGTCATAAATATGAAAATTAGACATTCAATCAGATCCGACTCATTGGCGCTAACTCAAACAGCGTGGATAAAGTGTCTTGTCCAACAAAATCTACAAAATAAATATATTGCAAACTTCCGGAAATATGTACAAATTATTCAATCAAAGTATAATAAAACATTCAAAGTTATAATAAACAACATGGTAGAATAAAATTTGAGCACTAAAATATAAAAAAATAAAAGAAATGTCCATTATATAGTCTGATATATATATAGTCATTATATAGCCTCAGTACTCCGTACCAGATCCCTGATCAGCGGACGGAGAGGTCTATTTTATTAATAATAATAATAATAATAATAATAATAATAATAATATTATTATTATTATTATTATTATTATTATTATTATTATTATTATATATTATTAAAGTCTATATTATCTTATCGTTTATATTTAAATTTAGTGACTGTAGTAAACATTATCGGTACTGATTTGTTTTTGTTTGTACATGTAAATGTACTAAATTCATTAAAGAAAGACAAATACTTAGGTATTCACTAACACGTAATTTTATACTCCAAAAATATGACCACTCAATTCTCATTCATGTTCAAATTATCATCGCTAATCAACGTCATTATGCTCTCTTTCTCCTTTATTTAAATTCTTATACTGTCGCCAAAGATATAAAACATGTTAATGGTTTGATAATGTGACAGTAATGTGTTTTTATAGGCCATATCAGTACTTTCTCTTTATTTTTCCCTTCGAGATTTTCTCGATTCTTCCCTACCTCATTTCCGCTTTCATTGTTATACTTGTTTAAAGGAAGGTGTAGTTATAATATGTGAACCCGCGTGATGTTCATACTTATTCGACACCCATCCACCCGCCTACCCACACACACACCCAGAGCCATTTGTGCAATTGTAATGTATTTGGGTAGGCCTGCATACAGTGATATTAATGCGTTTGGTTGTTACTGTATCTTTTTAATTATATACATAGGGCATACATTTCGTTTGATATATGAAAGTAATTCACACGTCTTCTTGTAATAGACGTTCATGGTAATAACGAAACGCCAATTTGTCGATATTCCTTATCACGAAGTCAATTATGTAGTAAGTTATTCATGATTACGCGTCCACTTGGTGTCCCTATCATTAAATCATAATTTAATAAAACGGCTTTCACATGAACTAATGAATTGCGTGTGGCCGAGTATCTTTACATTTTCAACATTACATTTAATTGATAAAGGAAAATATTAAAGAATTATTCAGAGCATGGACGAAAGAAGAAGAGTTACTGTACTTGGCAAATAAAATAGCTATTAGGCTACTGCATTTGACTTTATTCTATATAAGCGGGTTTAGTCTGAATAAGCCGGGTACTCACTGCGTCGATCGAAAATCGTACAACCGCCGTCGGCCGACGAATCTCACTCCGCTCCCTGTGAGCGCTAGACGACGCGACGCATTCTGCTGATTGTCGGTGGCAGCCTGGACGGATCGTCAATAAATGATCAGTTGCGCGCGCGCCATTGGCTTGCGTTCTCCATAGAATCGAGTGCCCAGCTTCAGAACACGGAGGCCAGTGTATACTGGAATGTATACCGGAGACCCTCAAAGTCATTTCAGCAACAACCTATGACAAAATATAAATGTTCAATATGACTTTTAAAGCAGAAATACAGTAGAGAGAGGTCGTAGGTTCGACGCATTTTCTGGTGGTACTGATAAAAATTGTTTCGTTAAAGACGTATGCTTGATACAATCGCAAAATAATTTATTGCTATTTGCTCATTTACCAATTTAATTACATAGGACCTATGTTTACGGTGCTACGCAGCAACTTTGATACTATGGGGTATAAGCGTCAGTGTGCGTCATCGATCAGCAAGCTATTAGGTGTTTAAAAAAATATCTGTGATTTTTATTTATTTAAATTGTACTAGTAAACGATTTTGTTTACGCAACACAAGGTGTATAATTTGGTTTGGTGCTTCAAGAGGGGATCCAACAACCGACGTCGAGGCAGCGTCCCTTTCACTAGTACGTATACGCAGAAACACAGTGGCAAATTCGATGTAACTGCAGCTTCTGGTTCGGCCTAGTGCCTCAGGACTACCGCCGTTAGACTGCAACAGAAAATGACACTACCATAAGTTAGGAGGTGGTAATTCCTTGAACAAACACACACACAAACATGTTTTCTTCGTAATCTCTTCTCTTTCTTCTTGTTTCATTTTTTCTTATCACACTGAATATTTTTCGTGACTGTGACCTTTATGTAACGTATCCTACTTATTCAGTTTCGTTCTGATTCTACCATGATTCTACTAATGTTTTCTGATAATAACTTAATGCTTTTCTAGACATTGGATAGCAAGTAAAACAACAAAACAATTGTCTGAGCTTGAGACAATTATACGTATATTCTTGTCTCGGGTCTAAGGAATCTATATTTAGTACTGCAAGAATCATGTCAATCTATTTTGATTCTGATAATTCGCACTTCAGGAAATTATTTCTG
>NW_022688773.1:329301-341801 GCF_011630105.1 Anneissia japonica | reverse complement strand
TGTATATTTGTAGGATTGGCGTAGCCTCAGAGAGGCATTTGGCCCTTCTGTAAACCCGTAGAGTGCAACCATGAGCCGTCGTGCCCAAAATTATGTAGTTTCTACGCATGCGTTAGAATTTTGCGTCGTAAACGCGATGGATTTGTTAAAAGAAACTCAATCAATCAATGGCGAGTATTTCCTCCATGGACAAAAAATGTACTGATTACACACAAACTAAATTTCGAGTCTCAAAATGAGCCTTTACGACGCAAACTTCTGGACTTTCTCATGTTGTGGTCATATTTAGACTGTAATATTATTAAAGACCACTGAACAAAAAACGTAAAATATACATATCAATATTATTAGGTTAAAATTCCCATGTCGGTGCATGCATAAAACGTAATTTTCTGAAATTTTGATATGAGATTGAATTTTCTGTATTATCTATGCTAAATATTTGAAGAGTGAACTTCCGTATGATTTAGGCCTAAGGAAATATAAATGTATATTATGTCTGAAGCTACGTGTCAAAATGTTCTGTTCAAAAGTTAAACAGTGGACTTCCTTATGTTTTTTTTTCATATTAGAATGTAATATCATTAAAAACAATTCAACAAACAATAGTCGGGTAGGAACAGGGGGTTCCCATTAACCTCCATGATATATTTTTAACTAACATTTTTGCAATCCTCAAAGTGTCTCATGAAAGAATTTTAATGTTCCCATAAAAAAATGTCTCATGGGGTTGTTTGGTGGCCATTTTGGCGGCAATCTTGGCGGCCATCTTGAATTTTCAACAAAAATCATTAATTTTTATAGTTCATTGACTAAAAATCATATAAAATCAAATAAACCTCTAAATGTACATAGTAAGTAATGTTTATGTTCTTATTACAAAAAGATTCACTTCATATTTACATTTAATTGACGGCCATATTGGCGGCCATCTTGGATTTTGAATGAAAATCATTAATTTGTATAGTTTAATAACTAAAAATCATATTAAATCAAGTGAACCTCTAAATTTACACAGTATAAGCAGTGTTTATGCTCCCAATACAAAACACTGATTTCCCAAAACATTTGGCGGCCATATCGGCAGCCATTTTGGTGGTCATCTTGGATTTTCAATGAAAATCATTAATTTGTATAATTTATTAACTGAAAACCTCTAAATAATGTATATAGTAAGCAGTTTAAGTTCTCAATACAAAACCTTGACTTCCCAATACATTTGGCGGCCATTTTGTTGGCCATCTTGGATTTAAAAAAAATCATTAATTTGTATATCGTAATTTATTAACCAAAAATCACATAAAATCAAATGTATACAGTAAGCATTGTTTTATATTCTAAATACACTTAGCAATACATTTGGCGGCCATATTGCCAGCCATTTTGAATGTTTAATGAAAATGTATTATTGGTATAAAATTTATATATACCTATATATCATTCAAAAAATAAGTAACCAATGTTTTTAGAGTAATGTTGTCATTAGGAATTGATTGAGAGTGCGGTACACTACACTCTCCCCCAACTAACTTTGAACTACAAATGCAGACGGTCTGGGGCCTGAACTATCCGTGAGGATCTTCGCAATAGGGTTGTTTGAGCTGGTAGGACTATTTGACCTTTGTCAGACGGTTTACTCACTCCGGGGTTTTCGACCACCATTGGAGTTTCAGAGAGTGTGGAACTTTGCGTTGGCAAAGGCTCAGGGTGTGTTACCACATGTGGATCCCGCTGCTTCTCATGAACTTCCCTCGGACTATACCCACTTCCGTCATTGACAGGAACACTAGCCAACGGATAGTCGGCATGACAATAGCGTAGGGCTCCCGCAACACGCATCAAATAGGTAAGAGGACCCAACCTCTTAATTACACATCCCTTTACATGCTTAATTACCCATCTCTATTGTTTTTAACTACAACATGTTCACCCACGTCAAATTTCCTCATGTGCTCTACCTAACTGGCAGTGACCATTCGCTTCTTATGCCTTAGGGTTTAATAAGACAAACCTTAATGTGGGGAACATGCTAAAACTACACCAGAACCATTTGAAGTTAGTTTTGACATAGGTTGTCTCTGCTAGGAAATTAGGGGGAGGGCTTCCATTTCGAGAACATACTCCTGTCAAATTTCTATGGATGGTAGTTTCCTCTGACTGCTTCCGTGGTTCCTTGATGACAAAATATTTTGTGAATGGCTGGTTGATAGGGGTAACTTTTTCATCAGTACTTGAGACAAAACCACCAAATCCTGGAACAAGTTGATTCTCTACGCTCCCCACTGCACGTGCCAGTAACCAGATATGATACTCTCAGATGCACTCTACAGTTTAGCGCAGGCAGAATGAATGCAGCTCCCTCAGACAGTTTTTGGCCCAACACGACCATATATACACTGATGCCAGGATCTTGGTCATATCCACTCTCATTCACGCATCTTGCTTCATGCGTAACAGTTAGCCTCCGGTGCATTTTCTCCTGGTTGCTGGCTCAAAAACTTGGGTTTCACCTCCTGTACTATGATTCCAGCAGTGTTCAACACATTTGAACCATGAATGTTTGTCATAATTTTGTTCAGATTCATCATCAGCTCTTGACGCTGTATCCACTTCCCTCACTCCTCAGCTCAACAGCATATTTCATCTCGAGTGGGACAATCGCGAATGTACTGAATATATACAATGTAGACAATTACTGTTGTGCAAATGTGTGCACTGAAAATTTGACGACAAAAAATGACTTTCGTGCAATGGTATTTTTTTTTTTATTGAATTTGTATATATTTAATAACAACAACAACAATGATAATAATAATAATAATAATAATAATAATAATAATAATAATAATAATAATAATAACTAAAAGTAATAATTTGGTGAATTTTAATTGAGTTTTGTGCAATGCTTGAAATTTTTGTTTTTACTTGAATTTGTATAGGCCTGTTTAATAATGATAATAATAATACATTTAATAATTCTGTTTAATTTAAATTTTGGCCCCTTTTTGATGTTGCCTTTATTCTTCCCAATTTTTATGTAATTTACATTAACTTTCGTGCAATATTTTTTTTTACTTAAATTTGTATATTTAATAAAAACAATAATAATTTTTGTGTCATTTTAATTGACTTTGTGCAATGCTTGCACATTTGTTTTACTTCAATTTGGATATTTAATAATACAAATAATAATGCAGTAATAATAATGATACAATATTTGATAATTGAAAATAATTTAATATTAATGTGTGTATGTAAACATTTGCATATTATTTTAGGTTTGACTTTACACTTATGCTGTGTTTTCAGGTTCCTTGTACCATAACTTCTTGGTTTTTACAGGGGGTTAAGTCTTAAAGTTTTTACTTATTTTGACCTCTCACATTTCCAATAACTATTGTTTCTGACCTGTATTTGTATCGACTATTCAACCATGTATTCTTATTCTTTTGTCATTATCTTAATTTTGTAATGTTAATTAGAAGTGTGAAGAAATCAATGAACAAACAAACAACAAGCAAAACTCAGTAAAATTTTGATGTTTTTAATTTTAATGTATTTTAATGTTACCTTCATTTTCATTTTTCATATTTTGTGCTTGATTGTTTTGATATTTTAATATTTATTTTTTGTTATAAATATCATGTAATTCAGCCTCAGCCTTGGCTGCGATCTTGATGTGGATAAAAGAAACTGAATTGAAAAACTGAACTGAAATGTAGCCAGACTCCCAACCGTAACTCGGGCTACGGGCCTCGGTTGACGCTTCACATCGAATGGCCTGTTAATTAATCTTGCACAGGAGCCTCTCATCACCTAGCTACGGTGCCTCCTCCTCATCATCAGCATTACGATCATCATTTTCATCATCATAATTATTATTTGTCTATAGTAAAGTAGGGAAACAGTATGAATTCAGAGTGTATTCATATATTCATTAATTAATAGACGTCTCATAATGCATCAAAGTGAATTTCCAAGCATCTAGAAAACAAAAAATTCCAAAGGATCACACCAAGACAACCCCCAACCCCACGTCTAAAATTTTCCTCCAGCAGCAGCTACAGAACATGCAAAAATTACGCCCTCTTCTCACGACCCCGCCCACCCTGGGACCCCATCTGTGCGATAGTCAGGATAAACTCTAGATCCGCGCCTGGAAAGTTTTCACACAAGTAGGACTTGGTGGGAATTAATATGTTTTCTGTTTTCACTAAAAAAAAGACAAGTAAGCTCTTATGTGGTGTGAGCGTCGAGTTATGAATGCACTCACAGCCCATGACTAACACAGCAATATTTTCTTATTAATGTACATTTTAACATAGAACAGGTGTAAACGCGGCAATTATTTTTTTTTTCGACCGCTTTAGCACTAACTTGTAGTTTAGTGCGCAGCGAAACGTACTGTTGATGTTATTAATTTAGTCAAACGTTAAGATGAACAAGATGTCAACTAGACTTGGTAAGAAAGAAAAATATGTGGCTGTTAATAACGGAATAGAACATTAATCACCAGACGTGTAAGCTTTAGTTCGTTAATGACAACTTAGAATGTTAGTGCTAGTTTAAGCCTTGTCTCCATGAAATTGCTACATTGTTTTCACAGATGCGGATCAAAGGGTGGTGAAATAGGTGCCCACTTCCGGCAGCATCCAATTTTTTTAAGTGTATAACCATTAGAAAAGACCTTGTTTAGCGAACTTATTTTTTAAAAGATCGTCAAAGAATGGCGGAAAAAAATAAAGATAAAATATTGTACTTTTATCTATAATGATTTTGCCAAAAAAAAAAAAAATAGGCGGAATAGAAAATAAAAATATAAATACAAATATATTAACTAATAATTAATGTATACATTGTAGTAATGAGATAATGCTTTAAATTTTTATAATTAAGAAAGAAATATATCTTATTTTTGGAGATTTCAGGGAGCGGAGGGTGTAATAAAAAGACTTAAAATTCTTTTATTCGAAACAGTAATTATGATGATGATGATGATGATGATGATGATGATAATAAAATAATAGGCCTAATAATAGGCCTAATAATAATAATAATAATAATAATAATAATAATAATAATAATAAAGGGCCCTAAGATCTTCACATAGACACATTCTACGCTCACTCGTGAATAATAAATATAGAAACTTCCCTGCTAAGTTCACTTGATATTTACAAAATGCTTGACTGAATTTCGAATGAATTTATGATCTAATTCACATATCGAAATATGCACATTAGTGATAGAATGTACTACACGCAGCTTTTAACAAATTGCAATTTTATTAACTGGAATGAATACAAAGAGAGTCGGGAAAGTAGGTCCGGATACACATTAGATCAGTTATTAATACATGATGAACACACACAGGATAGAAAACGTAGAACTTCGATGAACCTACCACACGTTGAGTCGGACAACTTAATAATAAAACAAATGAGAATGATGATGTATAGATCACACTCAGAGGGAAGAAAAATTGTCTTTAATCCGATGGAAGATAAATCGTACATTTTGATGAGAGTTTCCTAGCGCACGCACTAGGAAATCAATCAGATAAATTGCGATATTCAGACAATCACTTACAACCTCTATGAATTTCCACGGATCGGTTATCAGTCCGTAGTAGGCCAACTTTTACTATACCAACAGTAAATTGGAATGGTACCATTCCCTATTCAGCCTCTTTTTTCAACATTTTTATTGTAAAGCAAATCAATGTTTTTCCTTGTATTACCACTATGTTTTGTTTAATCTTAATATTTATTATGAGATGTTTATTAGGTGTTACAATGTCCAAAACAAAAACAAATTTCCAGTGCAATATTGGACAATACAAGTTAACTTATATAGCTTGTGTTTGCGTAGGCAAGTGTACAGCTTGGCAAATAATACAAACGTAGACTGGTCAGAAAGTTTATAGACTTTCTGATTTATTTTATTGACCGTTACCACGTTCAGTTAGCGAGTCCATTGGAAATCGACCTGTATTGTTCGACGTCTAAAATTTTACGTGAATCACCCTTGAAACATGAAGCTTGATTTAACGGTCTTAAAAGCTATTTTCGTAGGACGTTTTTCATCAATTCCGAACCTGTGAGTAAATAGTAAGCCAGCTGACATTACATCCACTGTGGTTCGAACTGTGCTCTCTATTATATCATTAAACTTAATTTGTCACTCATTATTTTGCAAATTTGAGTTTATGATACCATATCAAATGGATATCCGCGCGCGTGCATGATTACTTTTTACAGTTTTAGAATAACCTGTTCTACATTTGATCACAAATGTCAATTATTATTGGTTTTTTGTTTCAACTACTAAATCAACTGACACAAATGAAGTGCTCCAGCAGAGCTTATGCGTAAGTATCTACTATACTGCAAGCCTCCTCAACTCCACTCCAAACTGAAAGTCAAAATTTATGCGCCTTGACTGATTGATTGGCCTACTGACTGACCGACCTATTAATTCAATTCTATGATTGATTGATTGATTGAGTATGTGCCTGAGACGATTGATATGTAGAGACACCACTGACACCACTTACTCATTTAATATTTGTTCTTGCCTCAAATAGGATATATAAATGCAAACAGTTACAGAAAATATTGTACATTATAACATTTTGACACAAAGACGAGAAATAAATATCTCTCAATTTGGCATTTAAAAATGTTTAATTATACGAATTGTCAACCACACGTCATTCTTAAAAAAAAATCTCGACGTGTTAAGGCGGGTGTTCTCTCTCTGAGATCAACTCGATGAGAGGAAGAAACCCGCCTCGCCTAGGGTCAAATTAAGTTTTCGGCGCCCTCAAATTTCCCATTTTGTTCTACTCCTTTGTATGTTTTTTTTTTCTTTTTTTTTAATTTTTAACTAATACTACTATTATTGGCAGGATACATTAAATATAAACATAGATACGCCCTCATCGGTATACTGATGTACAGTATGTCTATTATCTCTTAGCAAAACTGTTTAGCCTCATATTATTTGCCTAATATCTGATAAACTGTTGCAGCTTATAGTCTTCTTATCATCCTAAAGTTACAGAAACACAATGACAAGAAATGTTAAAATTCGTTAGTTTTACATAAATCATATGGAATATATAAATTTACCGGCAATTACATCTGACATTTCAACTTTAAGTCTATATATTTATAGATTTCTGAGAACATTATTCACCATCGACTTTGCCATTATCATTATACTAATCATAATCAGTTCAAAAACATGTTTTGTTTCCAAAGTACAGTGACATTTGAAAGTCGGTTCTCTTCCCAATTAAGAAAAATTAATGAAGTTTTTATAGGCCTAATTTCTGTTGACATAGAAATAAATAACTTCGATTTGTAGGTTTTTATTGTACCTAAAATCTATAATGCAAATTACATTATGCGGAATGTTTCTTTACAAAACATATTCTAGTTTTACCTTTATACAGACTTAACATACTTTCAGATCTATTTTTATAATCAATATTTTTATTATGTATATAATATACTTATGGGACGATTTTTGAAACTTAAAACGTACTGTCTATATTATGTCATACCAATAAAATGATTGTTTAAACATCGTCTAGTAACGTTTCTTTGATGAGGTTCTGATAGAAATCAATTGAAACTTAAGAAACTAACTTGAAATTAGAGCAATCTGTTTTTCCTCAAAGTTTTGTTAACAATGCTTTTGCCTTTCTTGCGCACATTCTTCATTGTGCTCCAGAGAATTACTCGCTATTGACTTAGTTTAGCTCTTAGGTCTACTGTATACACTCAAATATTAAAATACATTATTTAAATGCGTATTGCATGGATCAGCTTGACTCCCTGTTATTTATTTTTTTGCACAAACAATTATATCTTATAATTTTATTCATCTCAATTCCATAGCTAGGCATACGTTTGATAACCTTTATTGTATAGACATCAATCGACTGAAGAAGAAAAGTGGCACCGACCATATTTTTTTTGGTCTGTCGAGCTCAGGCAACATATTTTTGGAGCTTATTTTAATCGTTGTAGATCCACAAAGACATTGGCTCATATATTGCTTTTCAGGTTGTTGTTTCCTTTCTCTAGAACACAGTTAACAGGTTGAACGTAGTAATATAGGCAATACCTACTAAAAACTCATATTCTTACGAAAGATGGACTGTTTTCTTTTTAATAATGCACAGAATTCATGTTTGTACACCGTGAGTTTGAAGCTTTGAGTTCTTATCCGAGACAACTTGTTTGCTACAACCGAACCATAATCGGGAAAGCTCTTAAATCAGCACCGATATTATCAAAGTAGAAACGCTCCTGTACCGCTTGATCTTCACCCCAGACTTGCCTTTATACGATTCATTTGGCAGAAATTATGAAAGACTATTGAAACGTACATAAATGAACAACAATTTAACTCTGAACACTGTATCTACACAGCCGGTCTTCTGATATTTTGCTCTATAGAAGCGAGCCACAGTACTATGACGTGGGCGTATCATATTGATCCTGTCTCTTATACACATCTAGATGTGTATAAGAGACAGCTATATATCTTCTGACAAAATATTAAGTTACAATTTTTTTTTTTGAATTTTCATAAGATGTGCATATGTTTATGGCTATTGCTAGGCGCACTTCGTAAATGTTACTGAATGTTCAGTCATGTAAGTGAATGTACAATTCATTAAAGTAAACCCACTAAGCTATATAGTAGTAGTAAATCTTTATTTATTCACAAAAACATAACTTAACAATTTACATGCCGTCTTTCACCATGGTCGTGATAAAAAAGAAAACAAAATAAACTCAAATTTACAAAACATACAATATACATGAAATTTACATTATACAATATAATTTATAAGAACGTTATTATATTATTTTACTCTGAACAAAAATAAGGTACATTTATAAATAATAACATTTCATTAAAGAATATGAACAATTTTTTTTTTTAAATGATTAAAGTATTTGAAGTTTGTACATTCGAATTTAATTTGTTATAGTATGATATACTTGGTTTAGGAATACATAGATTACTTGTACTTTTACGAAAATCATAATTAGTATTAGTTAAAGAGAACAAATTAGTTAGATAAGATCGGGGGACGTATTGTTTAAAATGTTGTATATACCGAGCCAATGGATGTAATCAGTGTAAATATCTAGGATGACCCACGAAAGTCTAAATAAAACTTATTTTCAGTGGGGTTGACGAATGAGGAAGACTTATTTCCATTGAGGTTGACGAAAGTCTGAAGAAGACTTATTCCCAGTGAGATCCACGAAAGTCTGAAGAAGACTTATTTCCAGTGTGTTCTTCTGGTGGTGATTATGCCGTACAGCGGGGACACAGTCCACTACTCTTTTCCGAAGACTGTATATACTGCGTTCTTTAACGTGCACATGAACCATAATGCACACGGGACCAAAGGCCTAAACGTCTCGTCCAAAAGACGGCACTCTATTGCAATTTGTGGTCTAGCTGAAATATTGTACAAGGAGAGCAGCGATGGGAATTTGACAGAAGATCAAGAAATCTCCACGGTTCAGAGCGCACACACTAGTGGCTACCACCAGATTAGCCGACCGAGCTAAGCTGCTCTCAATGGATTAAGATAGCCTATTACTTCAACATAATCGCAAGACACCCGATATCAATTAGTAGAAGTACAACCTTTTATATCATTTTCAGGACTTAGGAAGGGCTAGTACTAACGTCAACAAGCGAGAAGTGATTCCCATAAACACATTGGCTTACGAATGATTTGTTGAATTTCAAAGATAGATTTATCAACTACACAAACAGTTCAAGAGGTTTATAAAGTGATATGCTTAAAAAACAACTACCAACACAACCATGGACAGTTGAAGTTAACACAAGCTCTGGCACTACGGTCAAACGCCTACAAATCCTTTTCCATTACCACACCACAACATTTATACTTTTAGAGGATATATAAGGTGAATACCGCATAGCAGGCGGAGCGGGAATAAAAACCGTGTTTGACACATTCCCAGCATGCTGTAATTGTTACTCTTCTATTTGTTCAAACGTAGCATTAAAACCAACTCAGAATTTAATTAATTCACTTTATTCACTTGTTCTCTGAACTACTACGGTACACTAATAGGCCTACAAACAAGTGCCGGGAACCAAGGCCTGTAATGAGGTTCCCGAACTAATCTTAATTATTTAAATTAAACTTAAGTAATAATAATAATAATTTTTAAAAATCAGAAATTAATCAAGAACAGGCAAAACAATGCACAGAACAAACAAGCAAGCCAAGCTAGGAAGAACGGGACAAATTTAACAGATGAATGGAATGAGGAGCGCTAAAATATTTTTCAATATTTGAGCTGCTTTAGTAAAATTTAATGATAATAAACAAAAAGGCCTACCGTATATTTTGTGTTCTAATACGCTTAACAAAAATAAACAACTAAACAACAACCTCGTAAATTACGCTTGTTTCTCCAAAGTAGTTTTATAATTTGTGTTGGGTTTGTCTTTAATTGACTGGCTGTATCCGTATTAAGTATTTGTGTCCAGACGAGTGTCTACCTAGCGCAATTTACTCCCACTCACAACATTGTGTTTATGTAGACCCACTAAAATAGAATCATTCTAATTGCTTTGAAAACACCCACAGGTATTCTACCTAAAATAAACATAAGATGAAAACAGATTAAATACGCATACGATTATCAAAATCGATATCCCCCATTTAAACGAATAACAGTCTGAACAATAACCGAGGGATAAAAATAAAAGAAAAGAGTCGAAAAGGCAAGTTATAATATTCACAGCTAAAATATTACGGTTATTATGGTCAAGCCTGTGTATAGGCTTATTCAACATCAAATGATTATATATTATAAACTATATAATATTATACTATTTTAATGTTATTTTACTTTCCCAATTGGGATTTAAACTGAAGACCTTCCAATTATTACTGTTGGGAAACTTAAAATCCGATTAAAGCAACTAATTAAGCAAATTATCAAGATAAATGAATTTTATGATTATTTAAAAAAATATCATTCAATCATTCATTTCATCCTGTCATTGGCGAGTAACTTGTTGCTGGATGCGAATGAAAATGAAATGAAAACGAGATCCTGTCTTGTCGTTAAATGCTGATAAGAAGAGGGCGTATCATATTGATCTTTGCTATTTGCTATGCATCAAGGACTAGTGCTGCCAAACTAGAGAATCTGCAAGAGTGTGAGAATTAGTTCCTTTTTCACACTCGCCAAATCCTCTCTCTTGTATTTGAAAATGTATACATAATGCTATAATTATATATACATTTGAAAATGTATATATAATTAAAGCATTATCGCAAGACGATTTACTGTTTATCTCTATAACGATTTATATGAGGCATGCCATCCCAAAACCAGCGAACTGTCCCTGAATGTTAAACTGGATGATTAACTTAAGAACATGGATACCATAAAAATTACCATAAAAATATTATATACCATAAGAATGTTGCAGTATTGTACTTTATTTTAACTCATAACTTTGGCGATAATCGATTCCAGTAAATGACACATTATTTTAAAGCTTATAATGTGCAGAATAAAAATAATATCAAAAAGTCAATTTTTTTCCTGGTCACTGATGCTGGTTTTGGAATGCAATATTGTTTAAATTTATTCCCACTCGTTCTGTTTATGTAGACCTACTAAAACGTAATCATTCTAATTGCTTTGAAGAACACTTAGGCCTACATATAGTATACCTAAAATATACATAAAAGGGAAACAAATTAAATACGCATACGATTATGAAAATCGATATCCCCTAATTTAAACCAATATAGGTCTGAACAACAAAAGAGAGATAACAATAAATTAAAACAGTTTAAATAAAGCCGGTGGCCAGTATTATTATATAGTTACTCATTACTAATTACTATTAATGTTATTATTATTATTATTATTATTATTATTATTATTATTATTATTATTATTATTATTATTATTTTTATTATTATTACTACTACTACTACTCTCGAAAAGGCCGCCTACGGTGGCCTTTCCCGAGGCTGTGACGTATTGGTGGCGGTACAGATATTTACAGGAGGGAATGCACAAGGAAGGAAACTCCTGTATAAATAATATAAGTTTAAATACTTTTGGGAACAGTCTTCTGTCTTGTCACCCTCCCACCTTGAGAGCCTGAAAATTATTTCCATAAATGACCCCACCCCAAAATCAGGGGCGAATCCAGAAATGTCTAAAAGGGGTTGGGGTAAAAGGGAGACTGAAAGTGTGGCTATAGAGACAACACTGCCCTAGGGGTCCGGGGTATGCCCCTAACACCCGCCGAAAATGACATCTGAGGCGTTTTGGGCGATAAATACTTTTTTTCTTTCTCTATCTCTTTCTCTCTCTATTTTTTTTATAACTTTTATTATATATTATATATACTATATATATGTATATATATGTATGTACATATATATATATATACTA
>NW_022688773.1:316047-329184 GCF_011630105.1 Anneissia japonica | reverse complement strand
ATGTTTACACACCGTAGTCTTTTACGGTATAATAATAATTTATTGATTACTATCATAGGTCTATTATACTTCGAAGTAGGCACAATCTTCCACACAAAATGAAACAATGCTTTACCTGTTTCGTCTTGTCATTTCGACATGCATGTTGCATTAATAATTACAGTACCGGTACCGTACAATATCTGCAGCCAATAATATTGTTAAGGAGTTGGTATCAGATACGTCTGGTATATCTTAGAACGCTACCACAGACAATGTCCATTAATTATTACCATGTTTTGTAACCACACTGCTAGATTTATTCAACCTATATTATCATTTCCAATTAAATTTCAATTCGGTAACATTATCAAAGCGCAACGAGATTAAGCGGTCACAATTAATGTTATATAATTGAAAGATTGCGTCAAGTTTGTTAGTAGCTACACGCACGTTTCTCACACTTCAACTCATACGCTTGTACCTTATGTAATATATTATATGCCTTCTTTTACCTTTTGCACACTGTTTTGCTATTAATAAATTGAATGCATTAATCAGAACACAATTTTAATATGTATATATTATATATAGATCCAAGATTTAACATTTCAAAAAAATCATTTGGTACCGGTACATCAAAGCACAAGCAAGAATGAAAGATTAATACAAAGCAACGAAAAACAACAATTTGGGCCTTATTTGATATCATTTTAATTAGGAATTCTAATTGATAGTGTTACGAATGAGTTGAGATATCTATTTGTTCTACATTTTTGTGATTTTAACCTTTTACCAAGGGTAGCCAAAAAAGATGCGTTTATTGGTGGGAATTATCTGTTAAGATGCTCTTTACTTATCAATAATTTTCATCTCTTAGATATCATCTAGTTGCATATTACATTTATGTCTGTTTAATGAAATAATATGTCAAATAGGTCTTTTTTCTGGATGTAAATTCGTGTTTTCTATTTTAATGAAACTAACAGGGCTACCAATAATTGTTTATATCATACTATAGAAATGCAAGTTTTTATAGAATATCAATATTTATTTTCTTCAAATGACATACAATTCAATTTCAATTCAATTCAATACACATTTATTCAATCAATGGATCATGAGCATAACATAAATAATTAAATTTCAATAATAAAATTCCATTGATAAGGATCAAGCATAATAAGCGTATCTCCATTTTCTATAATAATAATAATAATAATAATAATAATAATAATAATAATAATAATAATATTATTATTATTATTATTATTATTAATAATAATTATAATAAAATTAATAATAGGCCCTGTAATAACAATATTAATAATAATATTAATGAATATATTAATGATAGTAATAATAGTAATAATAATAATAATAATAATAATAATAATAATAATAATAATAATAATAATAATAATATTATAAATGATATATCCTTACCTGAACTGATAAAAAGCATTCAACACAAACTCTGTCAAAAAGTCCGAAATTCTTTGCTTTTTGTGGCACGCTCTAATTTTAATTGAATGGTCTGTGTAATTTAATTTGCTACACTAAACAAACCAGTTCTAGTGAACGTTTAAGTTCCAGAGACTCTGGTCTGATGAAGCGTCGAGAACGCTTGTATAGCTGTAAGATTTATTCAAAGAATATTGACGCATGCGTAATACATTTAATGATGATAAAACAAATAATCGCATGTCAACCTTTAATCACCACTATGTTTTCAAAGAGAACGACTAAGAAGGATAAATTCCCAGGTGCGTTGGTTAAAGGAGAGTACCTGGAATATGATGGTCATCTTCATCGCGCATTGCTGCCTTCTCTATGCACGTTAAAAAAAACCTCGAATAATTTCCTCATTTGATGGCTTGACTCCGTCTTGTACCATACACTGTGTGAGCAAAATATAATACGTGTGAACAGCTTCTAGGCAACGTGTGTCTCCAGCGTATTGTATGGCTATTCAAATGAAGATAAACGCACAACCAACTGCTCATCCACGAAATACTACATGCAGACAGCAAATCCTATCACGTGGACAGAAGTTACATACATTTCAAAACCTGTATACAAAACTAATTATACAATTCCAAGAGTAATTAAATATATTGCTTTTACATCTCGTTTCACAATTCAAGCATAACTAAAGGTTCCTAACTATTTGTGTTCTTAATTGCATAATTCCTCATACAATCAATCATTAAATAGTTTATACCTCTGACGATGAGGGCGATACAGTAGTTCAACGATATGAGCCACAAAGCACGAATTTCAATCTATTTTGTACTACAATGACCGTTGAATGAAACGAAACATGTGTGACCACGAAATGAATAGTACATTTTAAAGCTGGTCAACATTTAATCAGGCCTAAAGAAAATGTTTTTTATTGAACGAACTAATAACAAGGACCATTTATTCTCGTATTTTTGAGAATTCAACGGATTTCTGTAGATATTTTGTTGAAGTATTTTCTTTGTGTTAACCAGAAACAAAGTAAATATTGCATACCTGCAACGTTTCAGATGCTGGCCTATCCTTTCTCAAGCACAAAGAAAGTTCTTCAAAATATATTCTGGTATAGTTTTGTGGTTTCCAATAATAAAGAATAACAACAACTCATCAATAAACAACAGCAATAACAGTAATAATGGTACAAGTGTAATGCATTTTTAACAAGACATTGAGCAGACATGGATGCGGTCATACTGATTTTGAAATCGTTTTGAGGTGAAACAACAACGCCACTATCATACAGGAAAACAATGTAATAATGTTGTACTAGTAATATTGACAAAGTATAGGCCTACAATAATAAACAATTCAATTCATTTTAATAATTACTGCTTCATCAACAATCAAGAGCTATTATCCACCTCTAACATTAAATACAATACAATATATACAAGGAGTAAATTATGCTTAACTATAGTAGGGCCTAAATAAAAGGAGCGTTTCTAATGTCAGAAGGAGGGGATGTGGCGGGATCGTGAGGGAGGTCGTATGAAAGGCACAAAGCACTAAAAAAAAAGCACTAAAAAAAAAGAAGAAGTGAGAAACGAGGAGTTAGAGCATGGAAGGGCATCAGCAACATTTAAAATCTAGTCTAGAAAATATTCTTGATAAATTCTTATTTCAAGAAATATTTTCTTGATAAATTCATATTCAAGAAATATTTTCTTGATAAATTCTTATTTCAAGAAATATTTTCTTGATAAATTCATATTTCAAGAAATATTTTCTTGATAAATTCTTATTTCAAGAAATATTTTCTTGATAAATTCTTATTTCAAGAAATAATTTTATAAAATTAAGAAAAAAAATACTTGTTTTAAGTAACATTTTGCTTAAAATCAGAAAGTCGATACAGTGAGAAAAAAGGGATGATTAGGCGATTGATTAGTTTTAGCGAGTTTATAGTTTAATATTTATGACACCAATCGAATAAAACAATGCCGAAGAACGTGAGATAGATATCTAGGCCTAGATCTAGTTAGATGAAGAACCAAAGGCATCAATGGTTTGAACATGGCTCAAGAGATGATAATGGATTATGATTAGACCATTTTCGCTTACGTCATTCAATAAATTTGCATGATATGCTAGACAGAGTGCTTTGCTCATCATTTTTGAAATAATAGTTGAAGTTTCGTATGCAGTATCCAATCTGGTAAAAAATGTAGATGTTTTAGATTTTCAATAGGACCTACTGTCATAATTCAAACAAAAGACGTAAAAAAAAAATGTAATCCCTACTGGCGCGCTGACCTGTGCCTAGCCATGGTATTCATGTTGTGGTCTACAAAATAATAATAAAAAAAACACAAGGTTTTAGAACGACAAAATTCTAATCGAAGTTTTTACAAGTAATCATTTTAAATGTTGTATAAATGGGCCTAAAGGTTGCACGGTATTAAGGCAGAAACTATTGAAGCAATAATAATAATAATAATAATAATAATAATAATAATAATGATTATATTAATGATTAGGCTTATATTAAAAATAATAATAATAATAATAATAATAATAATAATAATAATAATGTTGACAAACATGTTTCTTTATATGGGTTTTTAAAGCCGGGCACTCACTGCGTCGTACGGCGGTTGTACGACCGTCGGTCGACGAACAACACAACTCCGTTCAATGTGAGTGTCAGACGTCTGCTGACTGCGCGCGCGTAGTGGCGCTGTGTCCTCCACGGACCATGTCGGCCGACGACCGTCGTGCCGACCGTCGTGCGCAGTGAGTGCCCGGCTGTAAAATATGAAAAACTCGTTGAAACCTTAGTAACCTTAGATTAATATCTTCTAAAATAGCACAATATAATCGTGTATGTTTTTGTTATGGTATCCAGACATTATGATTTATCATTTTATATTTTTTTAATGCATTATTAGCAAAATGAACTTTAATTCACAAGATTGCTAAGGTTAAATCGAAACAGTACCGTGATTACTATTTGAAAACTGATCATAACTATGATAAATGAAGTTCAAGAGATGAAAAAGGAAGTTTAAAATAGTTTTTATTAAAGAACGGATCCTACATTATAATTGTATGGCAATCAAGAAGAGTGGTTTCAGTCCTTTGAAGAATGCGAGTTTTAATTCAAGAAGCACATATTGCCAGTGGTCATAGGTAGCGAAACGGGACGTTTAAAGTTGCATACTTACTATTCTGCGTCACTGTCGTGCGTCTAGTACGGTACATTGAAAACTAAAATTGGCTCACACATCTATGCCTGAACAGACGTAGAAGTTGGTATTACACGATTATTAATTCTCGATCCCCTTATGGAGTTGAGTTAGATCGGTTCTCGTGTATATCAGTCTTTGCCTGCCAATTTATATATACCTTTGCGTTTGTTAATAAGACGGGCACTCGCTGCGCCCGACGGCCGTCGGACGACGCCATTTTATGGAGAATGCAACGCCATGGCGCGCGCGCAACGGATCGTTTTTAATGACGAACCGGTCAGACTACCACCAACAATAAACAGACGGTGAAGCGTCGTCTACGCTCAGAGAAAGCGGATTTGGATTCGTGGCCGACGGTCAGTGAATACCCGGCTTACCGCACGCGTCGTTCAATTGGCTCACACTGAATATTTTCGTGTATGTCTTGAATCTTTACAATTTTCGTGTGTGAACGTACGCGGCGTTAGATTTGCCATCCCAAAACCAGCGTACTGCTGTCACTATCTTATGTTAAACTGAGTAATTAACCTAAGAATGTGGCAGTATTGTATAGTTTATAACAGAGAAGCCATGTTTTTTCCCCTCATAACTTTGACAATAATAAGCGGATACCAGTAAATGACCCATCATGTTAAATCTCATAAGGTGGAGAACATATCACTGATGCTAGTTTTCGGATGGCATGCCATTTATATGCATCTTTGTTATACAACTAAGTTTAAAACACAATCGCACCAAGAATGAAGTCTTAGGTACGGTAAGCTGCCACAGATTTCGTAAGTGCTACGTCATCAAACGATTGTTTTATTTTGCTTTTCTTTTTTACGCGTCTTATTTCAAGTGGTTTACATATGAAATACCATAAATCTGTTAATACTGTATTATCCCGAAATTGTATCTGAATTTTAAAAATCATTTGTTTCTTTTATTGTTAATACTTTGTACTAACTAAAGTAGTATAGAGTATTTTTGTGTTTAATAAATCGTGCTTTTAGGAAGCGGTAAAAATCATTTGTTTGTTTTTTGTTATTACTTTGATTCTGTTTATAGATTGTGTTTAATAAATCGTGCTTGGAGTTTAAAACACAATCGCACCAAGAATGAAGTCTGTGTTAGGTACGGTAAGCTTCCACAGATTTCGTAAGTGCTACGTCATCAAACGATTGTTTTATTTTGCTTTTCTTTTTTACGCTTTTCTTTTTTACGAATTAAGCACAAATCATGAAATAAAATTACACCATTGCAGTAGAAGTTCACAGAATTACCATAATTAGATGGCCTACTTGGTTACTGAAAACAAATGTTTAATGTTGAAGAACTATTTGGAAGTATTACTTTTAATTAACTAGTGATGACCGTTTCGGTGGACCACTTGCCCCGGAAATGAGTTAAGTGGTCCAACACATAAAATATCCAGAAAAAAATAAATTATTTCAAAATATTTATACTTATTCACTTTTAAAACATATTCACAGAAGTAAAACATGAATTGTACTTTACATGAGCAAATAATATTTAACGTATTTGCACACACAAAAACAAAAGAAATTATACACATTTATTACCTTTACTAATGGTTAAATTTACAGGCGCGTTACATGAGTGATGACTTAGTAGCATACAGTCAATTTACATTAAGCAAACACTTCTTGGCTCATTCAAAATCATACCCAATATGCAGTCTGTACAAATAGATATATGCATTTCCCCCTACCCTCCACAATGTGCAATTATCCTGGAACCATGTGTAAGATCTGCATGTCGTCCATGATTTATCTGCAAAATATGGCATGATTGTTACATTACGTTCGTGGATACTGAATACTGCTTTGCTGCCTCACAGCAACTCATTTTACCAACTTCTTACAGCATTTACAGCACTCAACATCATATCAATCTCCAGTTATTTTGAGATCCACGTTTCGCAGGCACATATGTTCTTGCTATGCTCTTACTATGCCAATTCAATTGGACCACTTACCTCAAAAAACGATCACTAAAGTGGCATAATTAATTAAATATTTAGGATTTTAATACAAATATATTCCATGGACATTTTTCTCATACATATTTTGTAAAATTAATAATCAAGTTAGGCCTTATATTTTTTAATCAGACAGCAGAAATCGCCTGTATTATTATTTGGCCTATTGCTTTAAGTAGGACGGCAGCAATTTTTGAAATTAACTGTTTGGGGGTGGAGTAGATGGGGTACAAAGTAAGCCTAAAATGTGGCCTTGAACATTATTACATTGAGTTTTATATTATTATTTGATATAATATTTTTAAGCTCATCTAATTATTTCTGTACTTATATCAATTTAGCCACAACCTATATTACAATAGACACCATTTTGAATAGTCAATCCTTCAACAGAAATTCTATCGAAAACAAAAACAAATGGAAAATGTTTATAACTGTAGCAATGCTAAACAATAGCGCCCTATGACACATTACAAACCATATGATTCCAATTATTTTAGGATACAATATTTAATAGGCCTAACTCAATTTAATAATGTCTACAGTAGTTATAATTTACTTTAAACTCACCTTCTTTGATCGAATCTTCTAATAATGTATTTTGCGGCAGATAACTGATAGTTAAAACTTGGAAAATCGAGAAATTGGTAGGTTAGAATACAAAGAAAACATGCTAATTCAACGACATCGAGCAAGTGGTAGTTTGTGTCAAAGTTCACAATAACAAAAGTTCAAAATAGAGGGTGCACGCCAATAATTGAATAAAAACATAAGCTTTGGTCCAGTTATCCCATGGTCCAGTTACTCCAGTCTCTGATTGAATCCATCCGAAGTAATTTGTAATTTTGATTACTGGTACCGGTATATATTTTTGTATACATTTTATATGGCATTTAACGCCTATTACATTGAAACGAAAAGTTACGTGTGCAAAGTTCACGCTGTCCATTAACGAGAAGTGTGAAATTAATTGATCACATGTAATTTTTTTAATTATTTCCGAAATGGCCTGTCAAATTTCATTCCATAAAAGCCCTTCGTCACATCAGAATCAAACTATCGTAGATTACAATGATAGATCTCTTGTGTTTTGACATGTCAGTAAGAGCGGAAAGCTATTAGAGAGGCGCGTTCACTCACGTGTTGTTGACGCGTGAGTACACGCTTATGAAAGATAGAGTTTAGGACACATCAAAAGTGTGAACATGAAATTCGAAATGTCTTTAGGGTTGTTTTGACCTCATGGGTGTATTTGTAAATTGATTCTCTCATTATTTGTCGTCACACACATCATACCATTTTTGCAAGCGTTTATAAATTGACATACCGTAATGCTACGTGCTACGTCACAGTCAATCACAAGAAAGATATACTATAATAGACCAAAGTAGAGAATAATTTCTAAAATAAAAATCAGTGCAGATCATAAAATAGACAATCCTTAGCCTGTAGGTTCAACTTAAAAGATAAAAAAGAGTAATTGCCCATTTACAACCAAGATGAATTGGACCTCGGAGCGTGTACCCCATTATCAATTACTTCTAAGTAAAAACAACAAGTGCATCCATCAAATTAGCGGGAAAGTATCGGAGAGTGAACTCAAACTAACGGTCAAGTCAAAGGTTCGGTGTTCGGTTATCGCGCAACGATTTCCTACATTATCAACTCGTTCGTTACTCTATTTGGCAGGCGATGAAATCAATATCTATGTACTGAGCAGTAGTAAGATTCAAGATACTTCTTCATTGACACTTTCAAGAAGCAGCTTAAACTCACCTTGTTGTACGTTTGTGATCTCTTTTTGCCCTTCGTGTGTGTGTTTTTTTTCTTCTTTGATAGGCTAGTCTAGATGCCAAAATCAGTTAAACATAAATAAGTCTCAGTAAAAAAAGAGAAATACTTTCAATGAGAACAAGACTAAAGATTCAACAAAATAATATAAAAATCCTAAGTTAAGTAATAACATAATTACTCAAGTACAATACTGTGTTGTATATAAGAAAATAATATTAAGACATTTTATATTTTACACTTATATAGTGAACAATTGAGTCGGTATGCAATTACCGTAAACAGAACCTCTTTTTATTCGAAATGAAAAGGGAAATATATACAGTTTTTAAATTAAATATCTATTATAATAACATATTTAAAATACGGTAGGTACAGCGCTTACCACCAAGGTATTATGAACTGATTTTGTAAGGCACCAGGCGTCCATATTATTATTGTCGTGACCATGCTTTGCTGAAACAGGTAAAAGCTCAAGTAGGCCAATGCAAGCAACACCTCCTTATACGTAGTAATTATAATTAATTCCCTTGCATAAAATTGAACCGTATACACCTTTTCATGCGTCATCATCATCATCAACATCATGTAGCTATTTCACTCCACTGCAGGAGGAAGCCTCTCTCTTAAATTGCCATTCTTCTCTGTTCTGTGCTGATCTCCATGCAACGCCTTTGAATTCTTGTATTTCATCTATCCACCTTCTTTTCTGTCTGCATCTCCCCCCTGACTCGATTTCTTGGTACCCGCAATCTATTACATTTCTTGTATTATCCGTCCTTCTTAATATGTGACCTGCCCATCTCCATTTCCTCTTCTTTATTTCTTGTATTATGTCATTCACTCCTGTAGCCTTTCTGACATCTTCATTTCTGATTCCGTCTCTTCTTGTGATTTCCATCATTGTACGTTCCACTGCTTCTTTAGTCCATGGGCTAGCAGAGGTCACCGTACACACCTCCCACAGTTCAACTACCTGGATATTTATTTTGTTCCCATGGTCATATAGAATGAAAAAAAAACAACGATGCTAACATGAAAAACGTTGGGATGCATTTTATGATGGTTGTTATTGATTTAAAAATGCAAATTTTGGGATGGGGTAACTTTTGTGTTCATAACATTCGTATCTCTAAACAATGCATGCATTTGGTACCCAGTATCATTTAATAGCTCAATTACTTCAATTTTGACAATTTGGAATTCGACGATTACTGACGTCATTAGAGGTCAAAAGGTCATCGACATTTTAACAAAAATGCAAATTTCACCATAAATCATCACAAAATTAAATTTAAAAAAAAATTGAAATTGTAAACAGATATTATCATTATTTATTATTGTACACACAGTAATATGGTATAAGAAACTTGATGGCCAGATAAAAAAAAAACACAAGGATAAATTATATATACTGTATCACTTCTTAATGTGCTAACCATAATAATTTATAGTAAACCGAAATTTGGGGCGGGGGGTTACATTTGTGCTAATAATAACTTGTGTTTTCGTGAATAAATTTGCATGCATTTGGTATCAACATATAGCACATTAGCTGCTTAATCTTTTAAACTTCGAAATGTGAAAATACCATAATACCGGATATCAGTAGAGGTCAAAAGGTCATTGACCTTTCTTACCTAAATGCAAATTTAAGTATAAAGTGCCACAAACATTTCAAATAGACAAATATTATTGCTGACAGTTGGCATTTACATGCACCAATGTGTATGAATATGACCACTCCAAAGTTTTTTTCAAGATGGCTGCCAAAAAGGCACCCATGTCATAAAACGGCTACAAAACTGTACTGTAGTTGTGAATTTTTTTCGGGTCAGTAAATCATTTGAAAAAATTTAAGATGTGATTTGATCAATATGGGTAAATCCAAGATGGCGTCCAAGATGGCCTACATAATATAAAAAGCCATAAATCAGTAATTGTATACTTACTTTAGCAATTTCAATGTCATTTTTTACATTTTATTTTAGATTTTTTGATCAAAGCCTAAAGGTACCCTGATATAATATGTTATTGATTTCAATTATGCTAATCAAAAATGGTAATTTTTATCTAACAAAGAGGATATATATTTATTTTTGCTTAAAGCAACAAATCTTAACTGAACAGTAATCTTTAATGTGATGTTCTCTGCTTGCAAGAGACCCACAGAGGAGGGTGCGACAACAACCGGCCATCCATTCCTGGTGTATGGTACTCGTCGTCGAGTGTCTTCCTCGACAGTATGGTAGTGTAATATTTGCCAAAGAAAGTTTCGTTATTGAAAGATCGTCCGTCTCCAGAGTTGACAACCTGAAATTTCTGACAGTAGGAGCTGAGCAGAGTAGTTATAACATTTATGTATAAACCGCCAAGGTTGATTTCATGTTTCCGCACTGTGTTCCACAAGTACCTGGTAAACCACAGGTCATTATTGGCGACTTTAACAGCATAGTACCAAATGGGGCTACAAATAATATCAGAGATGGAGAATCATTAGAAGAATGGATGTAATCTAAGCAGTTTAGTCTTATTCTTGACCCTAAGCTACCACCATCATTCTGCATGGCACGTTGGAGATCTGGCTACAACCCAGATTTGGACATCGTCCCCTTTAAGAGCCGCTTTAATTACCGGAAAGCAGATTGGAAGGGTTTCTCTGAAGAAGAGTTGGATAAAAACATCGAGCATACGGCACCAAGCAATTACGACCTTTTCGAAGAACTGGTAAAAAAGACTGCTAGAGAACACTTCCCAAGAGGTAGAAGAGTGCTACGAAAGCACAAAATTATATGGAAAATATGTTACCATGTTTAAAGAAGACTCAACGACTCAAATAGATAATTTTTGTAAAGCCTATTACAGGAGCGTCGTAATACCTGGCAAGTCCTGATGAATCAACATATATATTCGAAACCTCCGCGGAGATCTCACAGTTATACCCCTGCAGCAGTCCAAAGTAACTGCAAATCAGGTTGCAAACCAGCTACTCCTGAATAAAAAAAGATGAAAGATGAAGCACAAGATCAAATTCAACCGTAAAAATCAAGTGGAGCAGTGCAAAAGTTAAGTGGCGGCACGCGCATTTGAGTTTGTTCTGCGCCACTTGACTTTTGCACTTGGCCACTTTTGGTTTGTCCTGGCGTTTGATTTCTGTCAAGGCTATAGCTGCAGTACGCCATCTAGTGCTCTGTCTTAATTAACTTTGCATTTTGTGCATGTACTCTTCAATGCAAGTGAATAGGTGCAAACTCCATGATTGAGCTGGCGTGGCACTGACGTCACGTTTCTAGCACTAGTGTTGACACATAGGGTGCCTCTGGATTACACCCTCTCTGGTGGGCTGTAGGCCTGTTAACAATATTAAAAGTGTACTCCCAGCGGGAGTACATGTATGTCTACTGCTACTGCTTTCATTGTGGCTATTTTAAAAAATATAACCCATCCACGCTTTCTGTGTTGGAAATTCACTTTAATTTGTCTACAAGTAACAGATTGTTGACTTTTCACTTCTTTCTAGGACAGAACTCATTATTTCATAGTGTTATTTCGGAAAACTGTTTATTTCTATATTTAGCTTATGTGCAGGGTCGGATTTAGGGATAGGGGAGCCGGCTCGTCCCCTTTCGGAAGGTAAAAAAGAAAAAAATGATAGCCCAGAACGCCTCAAATGTTATTTTCCGGCGTCTAGAACACAAATATTTCGCCGGGGACCCCCCTAGGACGGTGTTGTCTCGATCGGCCAAACTTTCGCCCCCACCCCCCATTTTGGACATCTCTGGATCCGCCCTTGATGTCTCATCCCATCATTTCTCAAACCGGATTTATTTTCACAACTTACAAGTGAGACTACAGTGTCTACAGCCAACCTGAGGCATGTTGTGGTAAAATGGCTAAGTTGTAGCAAAAATTGAAATTCAAGTTATTGGTATTTTCAGATACCTGAGTATGTTATCTTTAAAATGAGAGGTCATTCATTCAAATTGGACATTTCAAGCCTAAGTTATTGGAAAGTGAAAGTACAGTACTCTTAGACTCAAGATGAACATGATTTTGAGTAATTGCCTTTCAAAGTTATTTGTACATACATTGTTTAATAGAATGAACTATAAAAAATAACGTTAAATAAACAAATTGTTAACCACTTCCAGAACTAATACTTTGGGACATGATTAATAAGACATTAAACTGTTGATCTATAGTGAAAAACAAATTTGGATTTTTAGGCAATTTTTTGAGCTCCCATGTTTTATAGCTTATTTACTCAAAACTGGACTGTGCAACAACTTAACCATTTTGCCACAACATGCCTCACCTGGGGCATTAGAAACGGCAGCTACGTTACAAGCGTTTACGCGCAAGGGTTGGTGTGTCGGCAAAATCTTTTTTGCTTACGGTTACAAGAGTTTCACACTAAAAACCCAATGTGGTGTCCGGAAAAAACGTAAATGCTACGTGTTCAGGCTATCGCTATGTCACAATCTAACGTGTATTTAAAACGGCAATTATACGGTCCCCAACATACTATTTCAACGTCTTCTATTTTATATCGTTTATTGTAGTGCTATATGTAATTTGTCTGTACACAGAACCCAACGGGAGACTATCTCTATTGTGATTGGAATAAACCTGATCAAATATATTGAACAAGTAAATAAATAATGATTTATA
>NW_022688773.1:302943-315789 GCF_011630105.1 Anneissia japonica | reverse complement strand
CACAGATTACACTTTTTTTGGGCCGGAGAGTATGGCTTGCACTTGGCTATGATTTTCCATTTTAACGAATACAGGATAGAGTTATCTTTAAGAGTCCATATATATTGGCTAAGAGTTGTAGCATTTTTGGGGGTCTTGTTCCTGAAGTTACTGTTATGTCCGTTGTATCTGGTTTTGAACGTGTGTTCTGTTAGTCCAATATATGTTTCTTGGGTTTGGTTGTCATATCTGGTAACTGTCGCTTGGTATATAATTCCTTTGGTTAAGCAGTTTCCTTCTAATGGGCATGTTACATTTCTTCTGCAATTACAATTACCGGTAGTTTGTGCGGTCAGATCAGTTTCTGGTATAAATATATATATATGTATATATATATATATATATATATATATATATATATTTATTTATACTTCAGTATACATCATTGTACTTATTTGCTGACGCTTTTGCAAACAAAATCTGCCAGTTTATGGGTCGTTAGTCTGCAAGTTATTCAGGCAGTCAGACAGTCAGTCAGTCAGTCAATCAATCAGACAGTCAGCCAAACATAGCCAGTCCAATGCTAATCAGATGAACGAATCTAGATTTTTTTATGTTGTTTTTCTTATTTTGACTTGACAATGCATTGGCAAAGAGCGTATAGAGACAAGTGCTGTACTGTATTATGCGTTATAGAAATTGAAAACCATTAGCTATATGTTGCTGGTGTTTCTAAGATAAAGAGTTACTATTGGAAAACTGTATAAAGGAGTATATGCCAATCATAGTTTATTAAATTATTTACTTTTGCAAAAACTATTAGGAGGTGACATATCACCAAAGATATATCTGAAAAAAACTTTTCAAATTATCAAACTTAAATATACTTATTTAAAATACGATATATACCCTTATAATATAACTAAATATATAAAATGTGATACTTTAACGGTGCTTTGATAAATAACAATTTACTATCAAGATATAAAAGAGAAACATTTTAAATATACAACATTCAAAATACATTTAAAACACCGGTAAAATGATAAAATCAAATTATGTACACTACAGTTGCTTTTCACCGATCTACTCTATTTAAGACTGTTTCAAATCTATTTTATCATCTATAGACATTATAAGAATTAGTACGTTATCATTATCAGAACAGGAAAGCAATCATAATTCAATATAAAATAAGTACCGTATTGTCGTGACACAAAAAAAATATTCAAAATCAATACTTTTCGAAACCACAAGGATAATATCGTTCTACTGCTGCTGCTAGTTACGTGTTGTTATTTTAAATTGCTAGAAAGAACCACGGTTTTTGTTTATGTGCATCTAACTCTAAGCATTTTATATTATGAGCTATTCGATAATATGAATTATACCGACAACATTGCATCCAGGCATTTGTTTGGTTAAAAGCCGGGTAATAGTTCCAACCATGCTCTCTAATGCCTACAATCTACGTAATGGTATATTTAAAACAAATATTTACTTTGTTTTAATCGGGTCATAGTTCAAAATATTGCCCTTGATGATCTGGAGGTTGTACTATGTCCCGAGACTTCGTCACGGGACACAATACAGACTTCAGATCATATTTGAACTATGCCCCTCAACCCAATCAATATTTGTATAATGTTGTATAAAAACAATATCAATCGAAAATATAGCACCAATAATTGATATCTAATGTATCAAGTTTTTTTGCACATGTTCAATTTCGTTGATCCTAACTTTGCAGGGGTTAGTCAATGGGTAAGGGGGACATTCAAAATAGGGTCACTGATAATAATAATAATAATAATAATAATAATAATGATAATAATAATAATAATAATAATAATAATAATAATAATAATAATAATAATAATAATAATACTGTAATAATAATTTGAGAGTTTAAACTTTAGTTTTTATTTCAGCAAATCAATTATACCTGCCTGAAAATTATGCAACAATTTGCAATAAATAATGGAACCAGAGCGAAAAGTATATTGTGTAATTACCACCATTAAGGCCTTGATATCGTTATGTTCTCACCCATTCGTAACATTTAAAGTTAATAATATTTTATTACATGTTATTATAAAACATAAAAGACCAGATAGTTATATAAAGCTCCTAATATTTTTAAGTTTTACCACAATACACTGCGTAATAGTGATATCCCTATTAAGCGTCACAATCGCCATCATTCATCTTCAATCAAATGCATTTCGTTAATCTGACCAAATTCGTAAGGAAGCTGTGTCTTAGCCTCGTAAACACGCCGCAGTACTGATCGAGACCAGGTAAACATTCTGTTGTTGAACCATGATTTTTTATCAGCTCTTGCAAATTTCTCGCACAGTTCCAGAATACAGAGCAACGATGCTCGAATGTGATTTAGGTTTTCCTCCATTATGTGCGGGTTCAAATTCTCGTGCGGAAAAAGTTCACAAACTTCAATGATGTTCTTCACATTCTGATTATAAACAGAAATAATAGTATGTATTATTAATTTAGATTTAAAATTTATAATATAATATATTCAAGGATCACAACAGATTTTAACAGATTATTGAGACAGATTGATTTTATAATTTTGTAAATATTCATTATGAATCTGATTGGTCGGTTTTTCAATATTTTCTGTTATACTTCTGTAATTATTGTAAATTTATATGGATTAGTGAGATTTTTTCATCAGTATTATTGATAATGATCAAATAGATCGAAACTCTGAATCTCAAAATGTCTCTTTTTTTATGAGTTTACTGTCTTTTTGTTTTATTACCACTAGCCACCCTAATTTTTATGCATATGATGATGAAATTGTATTTCGCCCAATAATGCATGGTAGTTAACGTTAAAACTATTAAGTCTCTATATTTTGAATTTTTTTTTGCTATTGTATGCATGTTCTGATAAATCCAACGTAACTAGTCACAAGACTTTAACAGAAATTGTATGTTATAAGTAGTATATCATTTTTGAAATAAAGTTTCAATATACATAGCAAGCAAATGATTAGTATTAAATTGTGATGTTTGAGTTTATTAGCTTAGCAGACATCATATTTTTAAAATCATCTATAGGCCTTTCACCACCCCAATACCCCCACTTTCTAACTTGTGGTTGAATCCGGGTTTATTCACTGGAAACGCTAACGATAACCTACGAAAGACCGCAGAAGACTTATTTGCAGAGGAGTAATTGGGTAGTAGACCGGGAGACAATCCCCTATAATATTTTCGGAAGAGTGTACTGCGTTTTTTAATGCGCTCATGGAGCATGTTGCACAAGGGACAGCCCTCCAGCTGAAACACAAGAAGAGCAGCGATGGGAATTGAACCAGGGACCAAGAGATCTCCACGGTTCAGCGCACACACAGTTGATACTACCAGTTTAGTCGACTGAGCTAAGCTGCTATATTCTATACAGTACTCGATTATAGTTTTATTTTATATTATAAACATGACGTACATCACTAATACTGTAGTAAATATTTTGTAGTTCCATCTGGAAGAACTTCTGTTTTGCTGTTACAACATCGTTTCTTGCAGCAGCCAACTCGTCACTAATCTTCACAACCAGCGTGATAACTCTTATCACTTGGCCTAAATTATAAATGCGAGCGAGTGCTGCAAGGGTAACTTTACCACTTTCTTCCTCCTGATCATCAACTTGGCATGATAATACTTTGTTTGAAAGCCGGAGAATGCTTAGCGAATTTTGAAGATCTGATAAATTTCTTGCTAAAGCTGGTGGCTGGACGTTTTCCAGTTCTATTGGAAAAAAAATAACAAATTTATAATCAGTTTTCATTTTCAATCAAAATATTTATTATACCTATATTTAATATACATTTATTATTATATATTAGTCAGGGACAAGTGTACATCTCTGCCGCTTGGCTAATGCTTTAGAGTTGAAAACAGTTTCGTTCTCTTAATTGGCTACCCTTCCAAACACTTTCAACGCATACAAAACTCAGTATTTTGCAATATCGACATAAACTAGGATAAACACATCAAACGTAAGCAATCTCGAAAGTTTGAAATTTTACATCGAAAATATATATAGTTAAAATACATATTTAATAAACTAATATACAAACCTTTCGATCCACTAACGTCCATTTTAAACAATGACAAATTTAACAATGAGCTGTTACATAAACAGTTTTACAGCTAAAACTTCACTAGCGTGACATCATCGATAATAAAACTATGTTTATATGTGATATAGGCTATTTCACAACCACTCAAGATATTTTTAAGAAGAATTTGTTTTGATGTCACGTGATTATATTGGGCAATAATTTTAGGCATGTTTCCGGAAATAATCAAAGTTGTTGAAGCCTTATTTATTCATCAGCCCATCATGGTGGTACGGGTACTGGTATGAGCATTTATAATGCTCATAAGTTCTCTTCCTTAAAAGAGAACTAGCAAAATGATTTTTTTGTTCTAGAGGACATTTTTGATATGCCATTAATAATAGAATCAACATTAAAATCGTTTTTTGGCAATTGTTTATGAAGTTATAGGCCACTATATACGATTTTACCGTGACGTCACTGGCGAAAAAGTAATAAAAAAAAATCGTGTAAATAGCGCCGCGTAGGGTAGTTGCTGCGTACGATCTTTACGTGCATGCTGAAACCATGGTTGTTGTAACTTGCATATAGGCCTATAACTGCATCAGCGGTTGTCAACAGAAGAGTTACACCTATGGTTACAGCATGCACCACAAAGATCGTACGCGGCGGATACCCTACGCGGTTTTATTTACACGATCTTTTGTTACTTTTTTCGCCAGTGACGTCACGATTAAATCGTATATAATGACCTATAACTCCATAAGAAATTGCCAAAAAACGATTTTAAGGTTGATTATATTATAAATGGCATATCAAAATTCCCCTCTAGAACAAAAAATCATTTTGCTAGTTCTCTTTTAATCGACCACAGGTATGCGAGTACCCTTGCATCGTTAATTCGTTCATGGAGGAATGGAGGAAATATATTTCCCCCATAAATCATTGAAATAACAGTTAAAAGTAAAGAATAAAATATAAAGTACATACGTTTTGTAAATGGTATTAAATGAGTGACGTCGGAAAATGAGTCAGCTGTATTTACAATGATGTTACCGGACCGACTGTCACTGGCTTGGTCCCATCCCCAAGTGTTATTTGATGAGGGTGACTATGAGGGCGCAATTTAGTACTAAATATACCCTCACACGTGCATTGCTGATTCCTGGCCTTGTTCTGATTACATACATACACATGGCCTTTCTATACAATAATTAAAACCATTAGAATACAACATATGACAATTATTACATTGAAACGTTTAAATTATTATAGACTTTAACATGCGCAAGTTAATTTCAGTACTGCAGTCGGTATGGTCTGTCTCTTATACACATCTGTATAGAGCTCTCTTTAAATAAAGTCCCGGATCCATTTCGTTTGTTTGATATTTGTTATTTTTCACAGTTCGTCAAAATATGCCAAAGAATGTTCTCTGTGTAGCAATATATGTTGTAAAGATTTTGTCAATAGTTTTGTCATTGCTTTTCTTGCTGTTATCATAATCTTTGTGATTAAAAATGCTTTTGTAAACTATAAAATGAGTCAGCAATTAAAATTTTGCATTTTCGATGTAAAAACACCCAACATTTTGTAAAAAAAAAAAAAAAAAATGATGCTTGCCCAAAAAAAATTGAGAGAGGGGACGGGAACAAGGATTTTTTTTTTTTGTTATTTAGCCTTAGCATTCATAATTTTTATTTATCTTTTTATAAATAACATTTCATTTCTTTGTTTTATATAAAATATAAATTCAATACAATCATTTAGACCAGGAAGGTAATACTTTTAGGCATTAAAATACCATGTTATTCAAATGGCAACTAATATTAATTAAAGGAAAACATATTGGTATATAACTTCAGCGGAATCAGAAATACAATTAATTATTGATATACTCGGCACTACATTTTAAACTGAGCTTTATTTTTGCTTGATGGTTAGACTAAAATAATTGAGATTATTGGTTTCCAAGTCATGGTGACCCTATATTTTTAGCTCTAATTTGCATATTTAGCTTAATTTGCATATGAATTAGGCCTAAGCATGCGACTAACACGTGATTTTCGGAAATTGAACTACTTATAGGTGTTCATGTAGGGCCTAGAGAAAAAATCTGAACACATGCCCACCACATTATATTCTAACCTCAATTTGACCTCAAATGGTCTTAAGTGACCTCTAAAAAGAGTTACCATGACATTCAAAAGTGTCATCAGTCAGTTTCATGAACCTGATATAGCTTCATTTGTTACTTGCATCGTGCAGCACTAATACAACCGTTTATCCATGAGCATTGGTGCAACGGATCGATACGATTCGGGCTTCCTGCCCCGTGGACGTGGCCGGTTCGAAACCATTGTTTGCATTTTGTTTGCAACAAAAACTTTTAGCCATATTTACGTTTGTTTCTGATCAATCAAGGGTAAAAATTGGTTATAACGTCTTCTTGGTTCTCGTGGACATTTCCGGGGCGTCAATCAAAATTAACAACTGACCAATCAGATCAGGGATAGGACATTTCTATGCAAAAACTACCTTTTGTTTGCCCTCCTGACATAACCGTCAGAAGCCACAGAATGAGGCTCACCTAGATAATACTGAACTGAACCACGGAAAATTAGTCTTATATTGGAGGGTGTCTTCTTATATATACTGCCAACCATTAGAATATAAAAAGCTTAAGGCTTATTCAAAATGAGACACAAGTTATCATCTTCCCAAGGAGACACTGGTCAGTTTATTTACATCGGCGTTTTGACCATAGATCCTGAATTCAATTCCTAAAAGATTTTTATATCCCCACAGACCCCAATTATTCTGGTTACCATGGTTAAGATGGGGCTTCTGTTGGTGTAAGAAGCTTTTGATCGGTCGGGCTGGGGTAACACTAGGGTAACACAATGCCTTTGGCTTATTATGAGTGTGCGCTCTGCTTCGACGTTTATTTATTTATTTTTTTTTGTAGAAATTCAGACGCGTAATTGCACACATCATTTTATATGGAATGGTTGTGCAACTTTCATCTTCGTATAATTGATATACAAATATATACATAATATGTATATTTGATTGTTAATTGAGTTGGATGTTGGCTTTGCCGCATATCAACAAAGGCATTGTTGTTATTAAGCTTTTAACTAAAAATACCTGGTAGCAAATTCAAGGGTTTCCCATAAAGGTATAAATAAATTATAATCCAAGCATACTATCTAAATTTTATGCAGTAATTCGATTATGCTTGTCTAAAAACATGAATTGAAAACTAGAATTTACGTGGTAATGAGGTAGTACAATAATAATAATAATAATAATAATAATAATAATAATAATAATAATAATAATAATAATAATAATAATAATTATAATAATAATAATAATAATAATAATAATAATAATAATAATAATAATAATATCTATCTATAAGGCGCAAAACAAAATAATGGCACAGGCGCATACAATATTCTATACAATAATTAAAACCATTAGAATACAACATATTACAATTATTACATTGAAACGTTTAAATTATTATAGACTTTAACATGCGCAAGTTAATTTCAGTACTGCAGTCGGTATGGTTATATAACTTGTATGTATTATTTATTATGGTTAAATACAAAATCTCACATTGATTTAATGTAAATATAATTACCTAAACTATAATTACGATTTAGTAAGGTATGCTGTAAGTCTATATGAATCTTCAACTACATTATGTATATCAACATTTTCTTATGTAATAAAATACCGCCCAAAAAAATCATGAAAATCATTTTTGAAACTAACTTGCCCATTTTTGTAGCTACATAAAATTACTAACTTAAACATATTTTAAAGTACCGTAAATGCTCAAATAAGCGCTGCGGCGCTTATAAAATTTTGTAAGCTTGAGTGCAGCGCTTATAAAAAATGCCCGTTCCCATATTACATAGCTCACGTATTCCCGTAGTTCAGTAGGCCTACCATAGGTCCTACGTCATCGTAAATAAACGTTTATAGAGAAATTCTTGTGTCTTCATTGCGTTATTCATTCATTTTAACACTGTATACATTGTATTTAAAACCCTGTTTCTCAAAGTGTTTCATTACACACACGGTAATAAACTCTCGATTAAGCGCCGCGGCGCTTATTCGAGAGCGGCGTTTAACTACGGTATCAGGCTTGGTGCGGCGCTTATTTAAGAGCGGCGCTTATTCGAGCATTTACAACGGTATTTACCTATAATTTTACAACGAACAATGGTAGAAACACTTCCAGTCACTGGAAGTGTTCTGTTATATTTATTATCATTATACAATCTAAAAATCAGGTACACATTTCTAAAATTCAATTTCTATGCTTAAATTAATCATTTGTATTTTACTGCAAAATGAGCTAATTAATTTCAAAAATATTTTTATGAATTTTTGTCATTTCAGGGGACAATACATCCACGGTACAACAGCAGGGTTCGGGGGTGGGGAGCAAAGCATGCAGGTCGTCAGAGTAATTTAAAGAATTTTAGAAGTTCTAGTGTTTGCGTATCAACGAATACAATACTATACAATTATTTATTATTAAAAAAAAATTGTTTTTAAAAGAAAGTACAGAGGCAATCGAAAAAACAAAATACAGTAAATTGGACAAAAAAACAAGGAAAAAAACAAAACAAAAAAAAAAAAACATAGAGAGACGGAAGTCGACGGCATGGTTCTCAGAGTTCTTTTTGTTTGGTTAATTCACTGGTTTCGTCAATAGCTCTGTACGCACAATCTCAGTACTACAGTCGGTATGGTAATATTATATACTGTAACTTAGGCATGTTGTGTTATGTCTAAGTTTGTAAGCGTTTCAGACCTATACCTTACTTGTTGTACCTTGTACCATACAAGCGCATAACAGAAAATAATTGTATCCGCAATTCGGTCGTATCCGCCATTACTAATTGTTACCCAATAAATTTATTGATTGATGCTGATTGGTTAATCTATATCTCGATTGATTGATGGATAGTTTGATTGATAAACTGCTCAACTTATAATAATAGGTCATTTTTAAATAACAAAAGTAATAGTAGAGAAGACAGTATAGAACGTGATTTTGATGTGTGTCTGTCTTCCATAATAAAAGTGTGCAGCTTTATTTATTTAACTTTCAAAAAATAATATTTCACGTTGTTTCCTTAAAATAGGGGTCTACATTAAATATTAACATGAGACGAGAAACAGGGTACCATGATGCGTCTTGGAAATACTTCACCTCATCACAGCTGGTAATAATATCATACTAATCTAGTTGAGCGTGTTTGTGTTCTGGTATATTAAAGGGTACAGTAAAGAGCAGAAGAATAAAATAACTCATGCGGAACTCCTCATGGGCTTGTTTGTAGCATGCCATACAGAAGCTATAGTAGCTTCATGTTCACATTATTTCCCAAAGACAAGAGCTGACATAACGCATGGTGTAGGGGTAACCCCCACTGTACTTTTCCAAAATATAGTGCCTCCTGTCCTTATTTCGGAAGAATCCGAATCCTGGGCAAAGAGTGTCTCAAACCAGTGTCTATGTAAACGATTTGATGAATTGTATGTTGGTAATATGCGGTGCCCTTGGACTGGACCCTAGCTACAGGCTTGCCACAAACACCCCGTTTACTATACGAATTTCAGTTGTCCTAGTCACCTACTAATTTTAGAGCCGAACAAACGCGATGTTGTACGCCTATATAAGGCGCTACGCTATTTTGGTCATTTGGTCATTATTGAGAATCATATGGAACGACTCTGGCAAGAATGTGCCACGAAGACGCAATAAAATAACTAATTTGGAACGTGGATCTCATTGCATGGTTATGTAGAGAATTCGGGGAATACACAACAACAATCTGTATTTATTTATTTTTTTTTTGACAAGCGACTCAGAGCTGCAATTTGTAGTGTGGGGAAATTATTTAATACTTTTAAGCTTAAAAGCTTTACTATTATAAGTTTACAAAGCCAAACATTGTAATTATTACTATCAGGCCAAAATATGAAATAATAAAACGTATTATAATAATAATACGTCTCGGAGTAAAAACCTTCCAGTCTGAAAAACTGTAACAACATAGATAATCAAAGTCTCGATCTCATGAAGTGAATATCACTCCATTATTTCAGATTAATTGATAGAAAATAATGACTTTTACCGTCGTTTTTCACTGGACCAGTAGCTTTTCGGACTAGCCGTGTCTCAATCAGTTGTTTTGCGGTTTCATATGGAACGCCAAAAAAGGCAACCTTCAAACACATTTTGCTAAAAGCCTCAATGCGCTTACATTAGAAATAAACAAATCTAGAATTAAGCAAAATGTAAATTAAAAAGATGTGTTTCTATATGCATTTCTTCGATCTATTTGGTATAAATTTTTCTTATTCGATATTACCTTCCATTATATTTTGTGAACTTAGATTCCAGGTGAAACATCTGTCTAGCCATTGTGTAGTGTTTACTTCGGAGTATGATTTTATGTCTTCCATCAATTCAGTACACACAGTTAACAATAATTTGACAATAATTGTGTGTGCCTTATTGTCTGGAGTCCAATAGCTAAATCTCCATACAATCTGTGGGAGGAAGAACAATTTTTAAACTAATTTAATTGCGTTTCGTTCCGTAGGTCTATTGTGAGTATTGACAATCAGTTGATATGTAAGGCCCGACAATCACTGCGCCCGACGGTCGTCGGTCGATGTGATTCTATACTGAACGCAACGTCACGACGCGCGCGCAACGGATTGTTATTATGACGATCCGTTTAGACTTTTACCGACAACCAGCAGACGGCGGCACATCTTCTAGCGCTCATAGAGAGAGGAGCTAGATTCGTCGGCCTATGGTCGTACGACGCAGTGAGTGCCAGCTTACTCTCACACTATCAACACCTAAACTGCGATCGGTACACGGTCAAGTCGTGATAGTGTGATAGCAGCTAAGAGTAACTTGCTCATGACAAGGCAGAGGTCGTGCATGGTCGCGGAGTTTTCAACATGTTGACAAATTTAGTGTGGTCGGTACTGGTCGCCAGTCTAATCGTAGTCGCTCTCGCACGTGTCGTAGTCATTTGGCTAAGGTGGCCATTATTACTTTCCACCAATAAATGACAAGAGGGCAGGTCCTACTTCCAATGGGATACGACAGAAGGTCGGTACGGTCGCAGTGCTAGGTCGCGATAATGTGAGAGTTGCTTAAGAGGTCAATGTAGTAAACTTAACGTGGTCGTATGACCTGAAAAGAGGATAGATAACTTATCGAAGGCCTACTATGGTTATAACATTTCTCACTCCGTCCCATCCCCAAATTACATTTAGTTTAAATTATGCCCACTATTAATATGAAACTGTTTTTTCAATGTGACACTTTGCTAAACAAAATCAGTTTCATTTTGTAGCCAAAAATCATCATTGTCATCTTCATCGTCGTCACCATCTTCATCTTTGTTATCACTAGGTTACCATCCTCATCATCATCATCATCTGTAATACCGTATTTAAGGTTATTGAAATCAGGAATGTTATTGATATTGTTTTTCATATTATTATTATTATTATTATTATTATTATTATTATTATTATTGTTTACCTTTCAATAACAACTTTAAAAATCATGCATTTTGTCCACATTTTTAAAACACTAAAACGCAAGTTGGTAATGCTTTGAGAATGTTCCCCATCTACCGAACTACGAAGTAACACATTTAATATAATCCGCCCTCCAATTAGAAACCACTTTGTGTACCTAAAATTTGGGGCGGTCTCGGGGTTCTCCAATTAGAAACCTCCAAATAGGGACCACGGGCTAGAAGCGGTCTCTAAACAGCATAATTAGAGGGTAACCCACAACCTGCAACCTCTACAAAAAGCTGAAGTGGCCTCACAAAAGACAACACAGGACAACCATTTATTTATTTTCAAAGAAACTGTTGTTTGCAATTTATTTTTTTTTTCACCTACTTGAAACTGTTTAAAATACATTGGAAAAAACGTAAACAGTATACTGTAAATTAAACATGAAATTTCACATAAAGAAATTTCTGATTCATAGCATGTGCTAAAAGTAAAATTTTTTTTTAAATACTAGATTTGAAAAATGCATAAAAAGATAATACTCTTAAAGAGGGGCTATATAGGGTAAAAAAAGGTCCAATATAAAGCGGTTTATTGTCCTGAGCATCTTGACAATAGTTTTAAAAAAATCGGTTGGAAAATGGTACAGTGCGTGCCCAAAAATTTGATAAGGGGGCAGGGGGAAAAAGGCCTATGGAAAAAAAAAGGTCATATCTTTTTTATTTGAAGTCATATTGCGATAACATGGGTATCTATATATATATATTTTTTGAGGCCAAGTAATTGGTAAGTGGTGACAGGAGCTTTCCCCTCCCCCCATTTTGCCATTAAATTTCAAAAATATCAGTGCATGAATGTAAAGTGCTACTCACTTATTTATTCTGAAACTGTTGTTCTCCCCCGTTTGAAACATTTTTTATTCGATCCTGTCGATTGTGGATACGACGACAGATGTTGTCCACTAGTGTAGGAAATGTGATGGCTAGACGATTTTATGAACGCTAAGGATTTAAAGTTTCGGGAATGTTCGTCGAGCTTCTTATTTTTTTTGTTTTGTTTTATCATGCATAACTGGTTGTTAACACCTTATTTGTTTGTTACTTTGATTTCCTTGTATTTGATTGTTTACTTAATAACCACCCATTATGTATCTCATCTATGTATTCTCATTATAGTAAAGGCCACGACCG